>NC_056736.1:724284653-724304933 GCF_019279795.1 Protopterus annectens | reverse complement strand
GAGAGAGAGAGAGAGACACCCCCGAGAGAGAGAGAGCGAGAGAGAGAGAGAGACACAGAGAGAGCGAGAGAGAGAGAGACACAGAGAGAGCGAGAGAGAGAGAGACACAGAGAGAGCGAGAGAGAGAGAGACAGATTGGCCAGGAGAGAGCGAGGAAATGGAAGAGAGAGAGAGACAGGAGAGAGCGAGAGAGAGAGAAGCGAGAGAGAGAGAGAGGAAAGGAGAGAGAGAGAGAGAGAGCTTAGAGAGAGAGACAGAGAGAGCGAGAGAGAGAGAGGAGAGAGGAGCTATGAGAGAGAGAGGACAGAGAGGAGATGCAGAGAGAGAGAGACAGAGAGAGCGAGAGAGAGACAGAGAGAGCGTAGGAGAGAGAGACAGAGAGAGCGTAGAGAGTATATTAGAGAGCAAGAGAGAGAGAGAGATGCAGCAAGAGAGAGAGAGAGAGAGGAAGAGAGAGAGAGAGACAGAGAGAAAAGAGGAGAGAGAGACAGAGAGACAGAGAGCAAGAGAAAGAGAGAGACAGATGAGAGTTGTAGAGAGAGAGTTTGAGACGGAAAGCGAGAGAGCGAGAGAGACAGAGAAAGCGAGAGAGCGAGAGAGACAGAGAAAGCGAGAGAGAGAGAGACAGAGAGAGAGAGACAGAGACAGAGAGAGAGAGACAGAGACAGCGAGAGAGCGAGAGACAGAGAGACAGAGAGAGAGAGACAGAGACAGCGAGAGAGGGAGAGACAGAGACAGCGAGAGAGAGAGAGACAGAGACAGAGAGAGAGAGACAGAGACAGCGAGATAGCAAGCTGAGACAGCGAGCGAGACAAGCAGGACAGCAATGAGACAGAGCGAGACAGCAAGCGCGAGGACAGCAGAAGACAGCAAGCTTATTTCAGAGAGAGAGCGACAGAGAGAGAGAGCGACAGAGAGAGAGAGCGACAGAGAGAGAGAGAGCGCGACAGAGAGAGAGAGAGAGCGACAGAGACAGAGAGAGAGCGACAGACAGAGAGAGAGCGACAGAGACAGAGAGAGAGAGTGACAGAGACAGAGAGAGAGCGACAGAGAGGCAAACAGAGAGGCAGGCAGACACACACACACACAGGCACTTTTTGTGCCCTGCCCCCAACTCTCCTTCCTCACACTTTACTAAAATTATTTATTTTTTTAAACAGTAGGAAACTGTTTGCTACAATATCGAATGAAGGCTGGGTTGGTCTTCACAGTAACCCCTTTCTTATGAAATATTAGATACAGAGAACGACGACAGAGGGCCTGCAACTCAGACCCTTCCACTGATATTACTGACAAAAACATGACTTTCCAAGAGACAGATATTTAAATTCTGTTGTGGTAGCTGGTTCAAAAGGGGGGTAACATCAGGTTTTCCAAGATGAGGTTGGGGTCCCTTGAAGATAAAGCAATTTTGGCAGTTCGCATCTGCAGAAAAGCACCCCACTGAGTTTACAAACTTCCTAGACTGTCAGGGAAGAGGAGATGTAACCTTGGTGAAAGTTTGGAATATTTGAAAAAAATGTACAATTGGGAGTGGAAAGAAAAGGGGATCCTTTGTTGAAGTCCGCTCGAAATTGAAAAATAGTAGAAAAGTGCTGTGAAGGGATCTAATCCTTGACAGGTACCCTACAGAAAGAAAAAAATCTACACTCCCTTGTAAATCTTTCAAGTAGATTGCTTTTGAGCTGCTGTTAAAATATGGGCCATCCTAGGAGGGTAAACAAGGTCCATGTCCATCAACGGACATGGAGAAACCACATGCTTAATTTGATGAAGTATAGGTAAAGGTGATGCCTTCTGGACAGGTAGAAGAACTGGGTGGTGCTGTTGAAGTGGGTACTTCTTTATTAGAATAAGCTGCACAGGAGGGTAAATCACACTTTACAGGACCAAATAGGGTAGGAGAATGACCCTTGCCTTGGACACTTTAGCTTTCTGTAAAAATAGCATTATCAGAGGAAAGGAGGAAAGGCATACAGCAGCCCCAGGGCAACTGATCAACAAACTGTCCCTGTGATGCTGACACTGTGAAGGAATGAAGAAGTTACTGCATTTAGTATTCATATGGGATTGCAAACAGGTTGTAGCAAAGCTTCTCCCACTGACAGAAAATCCAAAGTGCTGTTACCAGACTCAGAGACTAGGGATAGTTGACCCATGAATGCCTCCAGAGGTGGGCAGTCTGGTAAGTCTTCAGGGATGCTGGTCGCAAATTCCCAGGAATGCAGACACCATGGTACGCCATTAGCTCTGGAGCAGCATTCACTGACAAAGCTTCTATGACAGAAGGAGTTTGTATTGGATCATTGCTCACATGATTAATGTAGAGATTTGCAAAACTGTAGATACTTTGCACCTTTTTTGGTTCCAAGTAAAGGACCTTTGTGGAGCAGAAAACTTCCCGCAAAAACCATTAACATTCTTTTGTTTGGATCCTTCTTACGTCATCCATGCAGACATTTCATAAACTTTTCTGAAATTTGCTACTCAAGTTCTTAAGCTGCTCTCTCTACACAAGCCTACGTTTCTAACTATATAGATGCTTTGATCAAACAGGCAGGACTTTCCACTGCTATTCTGTGCCTCTTTATTGACTACTTAAATGTTTTCATATAAAAAAATAACCATATCACTTAATCCAACTTCCAACAGAGAGATATAGATCACCATGCCACAAAGAAGCCACAACCCCTTCAGATGCAGTCTCAGTCCTCAATGAAGCCAGAGCCATGATCACTAAATCAGTCAAGTCATATACCGAAATTAAAGGTACAGTGCATCATACCATCACCTATGCCACAGATGAGCATTATCACGGAGAACATTACTACACATATGAGGGCCCCTTCCCAATTTGCCATGCTCCCTTGGTACTGCCATCTCTTTCTGTCGCGAGATATTTGGATTCCAGCATGGAATCCCTTCTCTCTTGGCCTGCTTTCTCTTTCAGCAAAGAAAATATCATTCTAGGGGACTTCAATCTCGATTGGGTCTCCTGCGCCTCTGTCCTACCAACTTTATTAACCTATTCAGTGTCACCCAAATGATTAGCTTTCCCACCCGCACTGACAAACGCTCCAAAAAACAGTTACTACTTAACTGGATATTCTACATTTCAAGTCAGAAAAAAAAATTCATATCCAAACCTGCATTCCTTTCAAATACATCTGTAGCAAGAAAAACTTCTCCCGATACTTTTACTCTACTACTTCAATGTTGTGGTTGGTCTCCATTAAAAACCTACTAGACCTTGCAGGGGAATACTTCGAAAAAACTTCCTTGACATCTTAAATAATCTTGCCCCCACCAGGAAAATTTGCCACAAATATAAACAATTACCATAGTTATCTAATGAGACTAAACTTCAAATTGAGAGGGATAAAGCCTGGACACTATCCTATGACCAAATTTATTTATTTTATTTATTTTACATTTGTTGACCAGGCTAGTCTATCTGGATATATGTCCATTTTCAGTAGAGGTCCGGGGAGAAAAGCTCCATTGAGTATTACATGGTTTCAGAAGGTGTTACAAAAGAAGTAATAACAAGTACAAAACTAACAGTAAACAACTAGTAAATGAAAAAAAATTTTTTTTTAATCAGGAGATTGCATATTACATCTGAGAACCAAAAAATACATAAACTACAACCTATGTAAGGTGCTTCACAAAGAACATTATAATACAAAAAATTAATACATAAATTTTATAAGAGGAATGCTGAAGTGTAATGAGAGGTAAAGAAAAGCTGAAAGGAGTGTAGAGAGAGAAAAAAATAGGGAAGAAGGAAAGTAAAGAAAAAAGGAGAACAGAGTAAGTCTTGTTATGTTTCCAACAGAGTTTGAGAATAGGCAGTCACCTGTAGAGTTATTAGGACACAGACATTTTAAAGAAGTACTGTGTAGATGAGTCTAAAAAGTGGGGGAGAGGTCTGGGATCAGATATCTGAGGGTTGATTACAGCATATTTTCCACCAAAGTTGGAGAACAGGCAGTGTGTGTTGAGTTATAGGGTGTAGTAGGGAAAAAAAGGCAGAAGACAAGAAAATAAATAGTATTAGTCTGGGTTACTACAGGGGCATAACCATTTTGTATTGAGATGCAGTTTTAGATTCCTTTTGAAAAGTGGGAGAGAAGTCAGAGAGGAGATATCCGAGGGTAATTTATTCCATATTTTTCCAACAGAGTTTGAGAACAGGCAGTCACCTGCAGAGTTTTTAGATATAGTGGTTTTGATTAATAGTTTGCTTGAAGAGCGTAGCGGTTTCTGATTATAGTAAGGTGTGATGTGGCAAGAGAGTATTGGAGTTTTGGAGGGTTGGTGCAGGGATTTGTGGGCTATTATGAGTTGAAGTTTGAGCTGATTAGGAAGTTCTAACCAGCTTAGTTGTTTTAGGTTCAGGCAGTGATGTGTTCTAAAAGGGGCTCCTGTAACAAATCTAGCAATATTATTTTAAGATATTACTAGCTTGTTGAGGTTTTTCTTTGATAGATTGGTGTATATAGGGGAAGCATAGAGTAAAGTAGAGATAAGGTGAGTTCTGGCTAACGTAGTTCTTGCAAGTGGAGTAAGAAAGGGTTTAATTCTGTAGAGGGTTCCTATTGTTTTGTTCACTGATTTTTATAGTAGTGTTGATATGATTGTCAAAGTTTAGATTGTTGTCTATTGTTATTCCTAGTAATTTTGTGGTAGCATCAGGAGAAATTATAGTAGTGTCATTGGATGTGATAGTGAAGTGTAAGGGGATGTGCCTTCGGGTAGTTGTGAAGAGAAGCAGTTTAGTTTTCTTGGGGTTAAGTAGTAGGCAGCAATGTGAGAACCATTGTTCTACATTGTTAAAGGCTTTTTGGGTAAGAGACTGGAGTTCTGTTTGAGAGGTAGATGTACAGATAATAGTAGAATCATCTGCATATTGAATACAGATAGTATTTGGGATAGCTAATTGCAGGTCATTGATAAAGATGGAAAAAAGAAGTGGGCCTAAGATGGAGCCTTGTGGCACCCCAAGAGAGATGGGAAGATGATCAGATAGTGAATTTTTCCAAAGTACTGCCTGCTGTCGGTTTTCAAGGTAAGATTTAAACCAAGTTATGGCAAGAGTATAAAGTGAAAGAGAAGTCAGTATGTGCAGAAGTAGTTGGTGGTTCACCATGTCAAAGGCTTTAGATAAGTCGATGAAGAGTGCAGATGAAAGACTATTTTCGTTGCGATTAAAGTTGGAGTTTGTAAATGAGAGCAGTGCGGTGGTGGTACTGTGGGAAGGTCCAAAACCATGCGGACAATTGGCTAGTAGGTTGTTTTGTAGAAGGTGGTTTAGCAGTTGTTTATGGATACATTTTTCCAAAATTTTAGCAATGGGGGATAATAGTGCTATAGGACGATAGTTAGAGAAGTCCCTAGAGTTTCCCCCTTTGTGTAGTGGGATGATGCGAGATATCTTCCAGATTGAAGGGATAGTTCCTTCATTAATAGATCTATTTATCAAAATAGAAATGGGATAGGCAATGGCTTTAGCTCCTATTTGCAGGAATTCAGCAGGAAGATTGTCTGTGGAGGGGGTGGTAGGTTTAAGTTTTTGGAGTAAGGATGAGATAAAGTAGGAACAGGTAGTAGATGAAATGGGGGGGTGGATTAGCAAAAGATGGAAGTAGCTTAGAGGTATCTGGAGATAGGTGGTTAGCAAGAGTTTGAATATTGTTTGTGAAGAAAGAGTTGAAAGCATTAGCTGTTTGTGTAGGATTTTCTGGGTTAGAGTCTTGTGGGTCAGGTGTTATAGATTGCCCTGGGGATAGAAGATTATTAATGCTGGTCCAGAATTTTTTAGGTTCCTTTTTGGATGCTTGTTGTAGATGAAGGTAGTAGTTCTTTTTGTCTGTCAGGATGGCTTTTTTGTACTATTTCTACATTCTCTAAAGATTTGACGGTCAGCTAGATTCTTAGTGTTATGCCATTTTGCCCAGGATTTGTTTCTGATAGTGATTTTTTGTCTAGTATTGTTGGTCAGCCAGGGGGCAGGTTTGGCTTTGGTCCTGATAGTACGTATTGGTGCGTGCTGGTCAAGAATAGCAAAAAATGTGGAATTGAAGTACTGTACTGCATCATTGAGAGGAAGAAATTTTAGGGGAGACCAGTTACATTGTCTCAGTTCCGTCAGAAAGGATTCTGAGTTAAATTGCTTTTTAGAACGTAATGTTCTGACTGTTTTGAAGGATTAGATTGGTTTTATGCCTAATAATATATGTTAAAGAGTGGTCACTTAGATCGTCTGGAAGGGTGCCAGTTTTATAGGTTTGTTGGGGGATGTTAGTAAGTATATCCAGTCTAAAGTGGTATCCTTGTTATTGTTTTTATTAGTTCTGGTAGGGCAGGTAATTAGTTGTGAGAAGCCATGTAGGTTTATGTGGGAGGTGGGGTTTAAGTTGTTACAAGAATTCCAATTAATATTTAAGTCACCCAAGATATATGTTTGTGGGAGATTAGTGGAGAGCCAACTGAGGATATTTTCAAGAGCATAAATGTTATTTCCTGGGGGAAGATGCATACAAATTATGTATATGGCTTTTCTTTTGTTGACTTGAAGTTTAGAGCAAATTATTTCAGCACTATTGACTATGGGAAGGTTCAGATTTATAGTACTGATTTTTAGCTGGGTTTTATAGAGAATTGCTACACCTCCCCCCTTTTTTATTGAGCAGTCAAGTCTAATAATGTCATACCCAGGTGGGGAGATTTCGTTGTTTTTAATGCTAGGTTTTAGCCATGTTTCTGATGGGAGCGAATTGGTAGATTTTTTAGGTAGAGCAGGCCTAGTTGTGTTATTGTTGTAGTTTCCTATGGTCTGGGTATAGTGTGGGCCAGGGTTTGGATGAATATCACCATCCAATAGTGAGTGGAGGAGTACTGAGTGCTTAGGTTGTAGAGGTTTCCAAAAGTAGTCAAATAATTTTCTTGTTTTTTGGTTATGGAATTTAATGTGGGATAGTCTGTGGTATTTGGCTAGTAGGTAGTTGGGCTTGTAAATGAGATTTAGGAAGGTTGCAGAAAAAGGTGTTATAGGTGTAGAGGTGTGTATGGAGGGAAAGTTAAGGGTAGAGTGCAAAGGTAATTCATAGGATGTTAAGATATAGGTAGTTGCTAGAGGAGTTATAAGTGAAATGATAATCAGTATCTGAATTAGAGAAGGGTTCACTGCAGTGTGCCATTGTTGAGGAAGTGGGAATTTGAGAGAGACTGAGAGATAATAGTAAGTATATATGAGTTAGAGGAGGAGGATAGTTGGGTAATTGGCAAGTGAGATATGTATGATAGGGATGGGAGTGTTATAGATGATAATTGTTTGATTGGTGTGAGTAAGGAAAGGGTGTGGTTTCTGGAGGGATAAAAGTAGGAGTACTAGGGGTGGGTGGGATTTGGGGGTAGGGTAGGAGCGGAGGAGTCTGGCGGCTAACGGAGCGGGTAGAGACAAGAGAGCAGAATATAGAGGAAGACAATCAGTGAAGTGGGAGACTCAGCAGGTAAGTCTAAAGGTAGGAGAATGTAGACAATATTCAGAGGCTAAAAGCAAGAAAGTCAGGAAGGTAGAGGAGAAGACAATGATAAGGATGCCTTAGGACAAGGAGAGTTAATATACAAGTGACCAAAGAAAGTGACTTCACCCTATATCAGCAATTAAGAAACCAAGCTAAGAAAAAAAGTCAGCGATAAAAAAAAATCTTTCTAACCTCCTAACAAAAGCACCAGCACAACCCACAAAAGTTCTGGCAAAATATCAACCACCATCTTAACCATGGTAAAACCTCAACCCCTGCCCCCTCCACTTCCAATACCTGAGCCCTTAAGCCTCACAGTTCAATTCTCACTTCATCAAGTCTATCATCTCCCTCTTGGAAAGCAAAGAAAACCTGTCAAACTACCATCACGTTGCCATCCTCTCTCCCAAAAATCCTAGAGAAATGCAGACACCATCAACTTATGAATCACCTCACCACTAAAACTACTGCTCACCCCTCAGCACGGCTTCAGACCTCAGCACTAACACAGCGCTAACAACCTTTACTGATATGTCACCTCAACAATGAAGGACAGCTTGTCTCAGCAATTTTCCTGGATAAGTCAAAAGCCTTTGACACTATCACACCAACTGGTTATCAACAAACTTGCAACTTATAATCTCAACTCATCATTTCTAACATGGTTCCACAAGTATCTAACAGTCAAATGGGAGAACTTACAGTTGTGTACACTTGCCAAAAAATGTAGATGTTAAAGTGTATACACTGTTGCAGTCATCACCTGTGGGTTATCCCTGCTGTGGTAGCCCTCAGCCAGCCCCAATAGCAGAGTCAATGTTTTTCTGCATCGGCTACTGTCGCTTGCTGTCTGATGTCAGTGCTATAAAGGAAGGGAGCCAATGCCATTACACCAGTTTTTCTTGCCCTAACCAGTCAGAGGACCACAGTTAGAAACTTATGTCTCCCTGAAGAAAGAAGATACAAGGGGGAACAGAGGTTGGGAAAGCAGGACTGCAACAGTGAATAGACTCGAGTCATTTATGGTAAGTGTACATAACTGTGCTATGTTCTTCGTGTTCCACTGTTGCAGTCATCACCTGTGGGAGGATTCCCAAAGCTGAGGAGAGGGGTGTGGTAGGATTAGTAAGAAACCTAGGAATGGGTCAGCAGGCCCTGCAGAACTGCAAAGGCAAACTCTGCCCTAGCCTTACAAAATAGAGGTAGGTGGGTAATGCTCTGTAAAAGTATGGACAGAAGTCCAGGTGGCAGCTTCCAGGACGTCCCTAGTGGGAACTCCTCAGAGGAATGCTGTGGAAATGGAGGCTGCCCTAGTGTAATGGATTCTAATAGACTTTGGGGGGGGGGGGTTTCCATGCAATCTGTAGCAGACATGGATACAGTGAGATATCCATTTGGAAATGGTTTGTTTGGAAATGGGCTTCCCCTCTGCCCCTGGGGCAAAGCGGACAAGTAGCTGTCTGTTTTCCTGAAGGGTTTAGTATGGCTCAAATAGTATCCGAGCTGTCTGTGCACGTCTAGTGAGTGCAGAATTCTTTCCCCCTTGTTTTGAGGGTTAGGAAAGAAGGTGGATAGATATATGGCCTGGTTGAGAGTTGCACTAGATACCGCCTTGGGCATAAAGGAGGGAATAGTCCTCAGGGAGACCCTGTCTGCATGGAAGATGATGAAGGGCTCAATGGTCATCAGTGCCTGAAGTTCTGAAACCCTTCTGGCTGAGGTAATAGCTAGGAAAAAAGCAGTCTTCCAGGAGAGGAATCTTAGTTCTGCTGAAGCAGCAAAATCGAAGGGTGGTGAAGGTAGTTTTTCTGAAACAGAATTCAGGTCCCAGGCTGGAGTGGGTGGCCTTCTAGGAAGTCTGATATTAGAAGTCCCTCTGAAGAATTGTTTAATCAAAGGACTGGAGAACAGGGGCTGTTCTGTATCAAAAATGTGCTGGAATGGCTGAAGCATGGATTTTAATACAAAAAGAGAGGCCACTATTAAGTAGCTCCGCTAGGTAGTCCAAGATAAGAGGGCTGGAAGGGCTTTGAGGTATTGTCCCCTCTGGACTGGCTCCAGGAGCAGAATCTTTTCAATTTTCCTGCATAAGATTTTCTGGTGCTGGGCCTTCTGGCCTCTGTGATAATGTCCAGGACCGGTTTGCTTAACAGGGGCCCCTTGTTTGCTTTTAGTGCATTAGCCATGCTGATAATTTGTGAGTCTGCAAGTCTGGGTGCAGCGTCCCCCCCCCCACCCTGAGTTAAGAGGTCTGTTGATCAGGAGAAGCTGCCTGGGAGGTTGCAGTTCAGGCTGCGCAGTAAGGGGTACCAATGTTGTCTAGGCCAATCTGGAGCAATGAAGATTGCCTTTGGTCTCCTCCCTTACTTTATCAATACCTTCAGAGTAAGAAGCAGAGGAGGGAAAGCGTACACAAAGACGGTATTCCAGGAGAAGGTCAAGGCAGCCACAGCCACCTTCCACACTAGGAGGTGATACTCCCTGGTACAGAAATTTTTTTCAGCTGATAGCTGAGATGCGAAGCAGAGAGATCCACCTCTGGAGTCCCTCACGTCAGAGTGATGTGTAAACAGATTTTTCTGTGGAACTGCCATTCGTGGGGGTCCAGTAAGTTTCGGCGTAAGTGGTCCGTCAGGGTGTTGTTGATCCCTGGTAGGTGTTGGGCTATCAGGTGTAGTACCATGGAAGAGGCAGTCAGCCAGAGGTTCATGGCTACCTTGCATGGAGGGTAAGATTGGGTCCCTCCAGTCTGTTGATGCACCACATTACTGTGGTGTTGTCTGTTCTGATAAGGAGAACCCCTGGCTTGAGATGGGGTTTGAAGGGTGTCAGAGCCTTTTGTACTGCCATCATTTCCTTCTGGTTGATGTGTAAGGGAAGGTGCCGGACATCCCAAAGACCTTGGATGCACCTGCCTTCTAAGTGAGAGCCCCAAGCTATGTCTGAGGCGCCAGTGGTAATGGTCTGCCCGGTTGTGCAGAGGTTGAAGGAAACACCCTTGTTCTTGGCATGGGACCCTGCCCACCAGAGAACCTCAGCCTTTATACAGGGGATCAGCGGTAGAGAGGTGCCTAGAGATAGAGTGCGCTGACACCAAAGGTTCTTTAAGTACCGCTGAAGTTCTCATGTGAAGCCTGGCCAGAGGAATTAAAAGGATGCAAGATGCCATGTACCCAAAGACTTGCAAGAACTTCCTCGCAGTGAGGTGACTTCTGGATGTCAGCTGGGTGAAATAGAGATGCAGGAAGCTCTGCTTTTCTGGGGATAGGAAGGCCATTTGGGATGCTATGTCCAGCAGTGCTCCCAAGAAAATGATCTTCCTGGAGGGTGTTTGCTTTTATTTCTTCTAGTCGATGGTGTACCCTAAGGAGGTTAGGAGGGTTTTGACAAAGAGGAGGTCCGTGAGGAGCTTTTCTTTGCCATCTGCCTGAATGAGGTAGTAGTCCAGAAAAGGGTAAATTTGTATATTTTTCTGTCTGCAAAAGGATATGGCCGGGGCTAAGCATTTGGTGAATACCCTGGGAGCAGTAGATAAGGCAAAGGGTAGCACAGAGAACTGAAAGTGTTGTGAGCCTGCTCTGAAGCGAAGGAATTTTCTGTAGAATCCCTTATGGGGATGAGGAGGTAGGCATCTTTTAGATGTAGGTTAACTAACCAGGCATTTTTTGTCAGTATAGGTAGCAGCTGCTGCAAAGTTAGTATTCTGAATTTGGGGACAACCAGGAAGGTGTTCAGAATGGATAGGGTGGTGCACCAAGTGCCCTCTATCTTGGGAACAAGGAACAGTCTAGAATAAAAGCCTTTGCCGGTTTGATCTGAGGGGACAGGTTCTACTGCCCCTTGTGATAAGAGCTTGGACTTGTTTCAATGCCCTTGCCCACTGATTTTGAGGTAAGGGTACCCTATTGGAATTGGGAGTTAAGAGAATTTGTAACCCTGAAAAAAGATCTTTAAGACCAATAGGTCCTTTGTTGCAGAATGTCAATTTTCTAAGCAAAGGGGAGCCTTCCTCCTAGTATTTGGTGAGTGAAAAGAGGGCAGAGGGGGAAGAGGGAGTCATTGAGAGTTTTTGCCCTAGAGGGATGGCTTAGAACTCCTTACCTTTGGAGTGGGAGTGGTCCACTGTTTGGTTCTCTGCTGTCCCTGGGATAGGAGTCTGATTGGTCTGTCCCTGCGGGACTTAACTTGCCCCTGTCTGCCAGGTGCAGGCAAGGACCAGTGTTTTGAGAGAAAATTTCTGCTGAACCTAGGAGGTTGTGCCTGAAGGAAATCTTTTACTGTTTGCATAGATTTTGCTTTGTCTTCCATCTTTTTAAGTACCTCTTCTGCTTTTACTCCAAACAAGTGGTCCTTATCAAAGGGTGCATCAAGTAATTTTGATTTGACATGATCAAGGAGAGGTTGTTCCTTCAACCATGCATGTCTTCTAATGACAGATCCTGTCACTATTGCCTTGCTTGAGGCTTCTAGGGTGTCAAATCTACAGTGTAATGAGTGTATGGTCACTTGACAAGTAGAGTGCAGCAAATCTGCTAGCTCTTTTGCATTGGCACAGTAAGGAAAGGCCGAAATATTTTGTTGTAATAATTCCAAAGGTGTGTTGTTGATATATTAACATGTGGAACAGACAATTGACTGCTCAGGTGTATACTTTTTATCCCATCTGTCCAGAGCTCTGGAGTCCTTATCAGAAGGAATAGGATTATTTGCAGAACTAGCCTTAGCTCCTTTAGGTCCCTGTGTAATGACCTCCGGGTCTGCAGCAGGATTTCTGTACAGGTATTTGTGAGAATCCGGTACTCTAATATCGGTCAGGTTTTCTGGGAGCAGGTGGGAGGGCATCAGGAGTTAAGCTGGATTCACGGAAGACATCATCAACCACCTCTAAGATTGGAGGGATGGCCAAGGGTCTGTGCTGGGGCAGCTCTAGAAAACTCTGTCTTTTCTTAGACTGTGGGAAGTCCTGGGATTCCCAGTGGAAATGTTCCCTTAAGGGTTTGAAGGGTTTCCCCAAAGGAAGGATCTTCTAGTGGGGAGGCAGACTGACTGGATTCCTCTGCATCCGAATCCTCATAAGCAGTCAGAGGTAGTTGTTCCTCTTTAAAAATCTGAATAATCAGACTTCTCAGAATCCTCTTTTGTCAGTATTTCAGGAGAACGGTCTTTTCCTTTTACCAGTTGTGGCCTGACCACCTGTGATAAGGGTGATAAGATCCTCCATTTGAGCTTGGGGTGGGTGAGCAGGAGGAAAATGGTGGCTAGAGGTAGTTTTCTTAGGAGTGGCCTTGTCTCTAATCCTAAGAGTATCCATCAGACTGGCAAACAGTCGTCAGAGGAGAAGACGTCTGTTTTTGTCTAGATTCGGTAGTGCGAAAGATCTCCTCAAAAGCCAGTGCCTGCATCACGGCTCTGAACCCAACCAAGGCAGAGACAACCAAAGGCTCAGAAGATTAAGATTTCTGTGGTATACCAGACTCCGAAAGGGTCTCAGTAGAGGCCTGCAAAGGTATCAAATCGGGCATCAGGGGCTGCGAAGGTGCCTCACTGAATTCCGAGGAACTGACTACCTGCTTAGCAGAAGAGTTGTCGGAAGGCTTAGCCTTGGTGTGGTCTGTCTCTATTTTTATCCTTACATTTTTGGCTGACTGACATGATTTCTGCTACAATAAGAGCTCTACGACGAATGGTTCTCGCATTAAAGAGGGCACAGAACTGGCAATGGGGGAAGTTGTGATCTGGGCCTAAACAAGTGACGCAGTATGAATGGAAGTCTCGGTGCGGTATTTGCTTTCCACAGGCGAGACAATTGTTAACTTTTTTGGACATCAGTTAGTGCAAGAAAAAAGGATCCCCAATGGGGTACTTGGATTTCAGCTGTAATTCAAACTGGTAGCGACCGACTGGCACACTTGCCAACTGCGTCTGCTACAGGCTCCATTGCAAGAAAGACTGAAGTAATGGCATCAGCTGCCTTCCTTCATAGCACTGACGTCAGACAGCAAGTGACAGCAGCCGATGCAGAAAAACATGGACTCTGGTATTCGAGCCGGCCTAGGGCTACCACAGCAGGGTAAACCCACAGGTGATGACTGCAAAAGTGAAACACAGAACAAACTTTCCCCACTTCTACCAGTTACCAGTGGGGTACCCCAAGGATCCATACTTGGTCTCCTTCTCTATTACATTTACCAACAACCTAAATTCTGCCACCAAACTTGCCACTATCATCCAATATGCCGATGAGTCCCCTCTTATCTGCTCAGCCCGCTCCCCCCAAGAACTTAAACACAAAATGGAAAAATCTTTCCAGGACATTGAAAATCATCTCTTTAGCCATCAAGTTATCCTAAACCCAAACAAAACCAAGTTAATGATCTTCTTAAACAAATCATCCAAGCTCAGCTCACTACCTTTCTCATATATATATTCACTCCTCTAATGGTACAAAAATTGAACCTACAAATTGGACCAAGCTCCTAGGCGTTACTATAGATGATAAACTAAAATTTGACAAACATCTCCTTAACTATCAGGGAAGTCCACTCCAAACTTCGAGCTCTCTATAGGGCCAAACCATTCCTTAAACACCAAGCCAGACTAGCCACAGCTAGATCTCACTTGCTATGTATCCCACTTTACTGCTCACATATCTTCAACAACCTACACAAAGCTGACCTTCACCTAGAGTCCTGCTATAACAAAATAGCTAAGTTTTCAGCCAATCAGCCCCATAAAACCAATAAGTGTTCCGTTCTTCAACAACTCAACTGGTTGGAACTTCCCAACCTGTTAACGCTAAATCAACTTACCTTTTCACATAAAGTCATGCAGAACCCCAAGTCACTGCCCTGAGCTTTCATGCCTGGTCCAGCCTAACTAACTGCAGGTTCCTTAGGTCATCCGACAGACTAATACTAAAGTTACCCAGGCTCACAAGTAGCGCATCCAAAAAAAATCCCAACTTGTCTTCATTTAAAAGAACCCTAAAAGAGCATCTCAATAGTACCCGGCTCTGCTCCTGCATTTTTTCCGCTAATCTTTTTCTCCTTTTACTCCACAACTTCCTCATTTACCTCTTTTCTGCACCTTAAGTAGCCAATACGAATAATCTCATGTCTCATCAGACTCGCTAAACCTCTACAGATTGTACATTATTCACCTTTGCGACTCGTTTCTTATGTACTTTGCTTAATTGCATATTTTTAATTCTGTATTCATAACCACTTGTATTCTTGTAACAATGATAAATTGAATTTAATTTTGCTTGTTAATGTATGTACATGATTACTTGGACTCGGCAAACTGTTATTGTACTGGAGCTTTTCTCCCTGGGTCTCCGCTGAAAATAGGCGACTTGCCCAGTTGGATTCTACCTGGTCAACAAATGCAAATAAAATAAAAATAAATAAAAATTCCAAAAATTTTTTTAGCAACCACTACTCTTTCATCCCATGTAGCATTGCATCTAATACTACTGATAATAAAAAAAAAAATATATAACGACCAACTGCTAAAGGATGAAGAACGGTCTTCAAGCAAGTCAGACGTGTCCTCATTCACGGTCAACTTAAAAAAAATCTCCTCATTGTTCTCCCCACAGAACAGAGATAGACCTTTAGCGTGGGCAGTCTTGCAGTGAGCACCGCAGAGAGGAGTTTTTTTTTTTAAATGCAGCATTACTGCCTGCTGCAAAAAAAGGATTTTTTTCCTCACAATCATATTTTGTTTGGTCTGTCAATGATCAAACCACAAACACCAAATGCTAGTGAGAGCCAAAGCAACCAAACTAAGTTGCAAGAGGAACGAATGGTTTGTGGTAACCCCAGCTTTACATAGTAAAACAGATCAGCCAATTTCACGGCGCACAAAAAATAAAGTTAACTTACCATTAGAATACTAGTAGATCACTGCTGCAGTAGCCTAAGCTCTGTGCGTTATATCCTATATGACAAACAGCCAGCATCCAACACCTTAGGGTACCTTC
Source organism: Protopterus annectens (assembly GCF_019279795.1). Classification (NCBI taxonomy): domain Eukaryota; kingdom Metazoa; phylum Chordata; order Ceratodontiformes; family Protopteridae; genus Protopterus; species Protopterus annectens. The sequence goes on along the minus strand of NC_056736.1, from coordinate 724,289,420 downwards.
CACGCACTGTAAAGTGCTGAAGGGCTTGAGAAGAGCCATGTAAAATCATCTGTAAGGGCTCCAAACAGTCAGCGTTTTTTGTTTTCTCAGAGTAAGGGAGGTTACAGCTCTTTTAGGTACATGCTAGGAAAAAAAAAGTGAAAAATATTCACACCCTGGAAAAAAAAAAAAAAAAAAAAGGGGGAATGGAGGAAAGATGCCTTACTGCAACAGTGATTTATTCAAACAGCTATGCAACTGCCCTAGGTTCATCATTACATCACTGCTGCCGTAGATTAGAGGAAAGATCATAGTCCATGAGCCCATGGAGAACAGTCCTAGCAAAACCTTCTCTAGACCGGGAAAAGGAATCTAGTTTGTAACACTTTACACAAATAAGCAAGTTGCTGCCTCTGGAATACATCTGTAGTCCACCCCTTGCCAAAATGCCACAAAAGCGAAAACTCTGGAAGAAAGAGCCATGACCTTGCCTGGAAGGGTCTTGTTAATGGGGAGTATAACTAAAGAAAAAAAAAAAAAAACGCCATGAGGCAATCATTTGCAAATTGTCTTGACACTGAATGTCCCTTTTTCTTTCCTTCAAAGTAAATGAAGACAGTTGATCCAAACTCCTGAAAGGTTATAATCCTGTAAATATAGTATCAGTTGCCTGTGTAAAATCCTCTCCCTCTTACTTTTGGGATCTGGAAAAAAAGACAGTGAGATGAATACCCTGACTTAAAGCATACTCAAACTACTTGGAGAAAAAATCCATCATTTACGGCTAAATCTCTATTCTTACGAAGGATGAGAGTGTTAACTTACCATAAGAGATTGCAACTCCCATATTCTCGCAGATGTCAGAGCAATAAGTAACACTGTTTTCAGAGTTAAGAACTTAATTCAGTCTTTGAGATAATTCAAATGGAAAAGGGTACAAGTTTTTCTAGAACAAAACCTGAGATCCCAAGAATGAGCCATCTGCTATCTAGGTGGACAGATATGTAGAACCCCTTTCACAAACTAACTTCTAGCTGGGTGGAACTGGGAATCTAGGTGCAGAAAAGTAGAGATGACCAAAGGTAAATCTTGACAGAAGAGCAAGAAAGGTTGGAGAATAATGACTTGTAGAAACATTGTAGAACCAGAGGCATTTGGGCCTTAAAAGGGTCCCAGTTCTTGTACTGGTACTAACTAGAAAACCTTTACCTCTTATCCACATACGGATTTTCTTATAGCAGGCTTTTTTAGCCTTTTTTTTAATATCCGTGCATGTCCTCATACAGGTGTCTTAAAGGTATTAAAACCTTCATCCAGGTAGTCAATTTGACAAAATTGAAAGTTGGTGTGTCAATTTTGTTTGAATAAAAATCCATCTTTTGAGGAAGGTTGTGGTAACTGCCCTTCATAGATGAATGTGCTACTTGTTGAGTCATGGAGGGTATTTATGGCCATTTTCAAAAGTGGAACCACCACTTATGGTTGGGCCAAAAGTGACTCACCAAAATTGTCTTTGGGAAGTCCTTCTGAATCTTTAGAATGAATCTTAGTTATCAATGGAAAGGATAGAAGGTGTACAGGAACATTCCTGTCCACTTGAATGAGAAGGCATCTGTCTTCCAGGCCTGCCTGCTAGGAATCAGAATTTAAAGACAGAAATGCTTGAAATAAACCCTTAGCAAACAGACATTCTTTCTCTTTCCATTCCATGTCAAAGAAGAGAAGACAAATGTCCATTTTCTTTTCCTAGGAGACCCAGTCAGGGTCCTTAGGTAGGGTTATAGAATAAAAGTACTGACTGCTCCCTCCTCCATGTTCAACAAGAGCGATTCTTCTTGCATGCAGAGGACAATCCAACAGCTGCAGGCAACGTTCCTATAACCTGGGCCTTAGTGGCGTCTCAAGGAGAAACACCAGTGAGAATGAGAGAAGATGAGCACTCCAAGCAATGGGATGTGGCCACATCAGGGTTACTCATCTGCAGCTGAGGCAGTAAGGAAGCTGGCTTGACTACCACATACTACAGTGAAACTTTCTTCTTGTGGACAAAGAAGGGAGAACAGAAGAGCCTGAAGCCTGCTCCATGTTCTAGTAGAGAAAGGAGCCCAATGAGAAGGTAGATCCAAGGACAGATTGGCGGCACAGTGGTGCAGCAGTTAAAGTGGTCATCTCACAGCAAGAGTTTCTCCAGTTTGATTCTCAGCTGGGGTGCCCTCTGTGCACAGTGGGTTTCCTCCTGGTGCTCTGGTTTCCTCCCACATTTTAAAGACCTGCATCTGGAGCGTTTCACCCCAGGCCTCTGCTGAAAATGGGCTCTGTCCCAGTAGGACTTTCCCAGTAAACAAACGTTAATTAAATTAAAATTAACAGGTCTGTGAATCTCCTGAGGTAAAATATTTTATGACATACCACTAAAACCTCAAGTTCAAACCCCCCATCTTTAGTTTCTAACCAAAAGTTTTAAAACATAAAAGATTTTAAATCACACCCCCCAAAAAAAATCTAACAAAATTAACATCTGTGAGGTAAAACTTTTAGTGATAACCAACAAAAACACAAGCCCTAGCTTAAATACATAATTTTCTACAAAAGTGAGGAAGGTTTTTCCTGGAACAGCACTTACCTTACATAGCCTTGGAGGAGCGCTAGCTGAACACTGATCACTCAAAGCATGCAAAGAGAATACGCTTCAAAGGCAAGAAAGTTCTGAAGGTTTGGCACCTGTTTAACCACCGATATTATACCACTCTTCTCGAGCCCTTCAGTGGTTAGTGGGTGTGGAAGGTGCCTTAAATCTTTGGATGCTGGCCAGTTACCATATTCTTTGGCAGAATATAACTTGTATAGCTACTGCAACAGTGATCTATAGAACAGAGACATATTCCACACTATGCCAGGGAGACAATGAAGTGTTGGAAAAATAACACCAAATGACAACCAGCATCACAGACCAGACACCTGTTTTGCTGCATCAGAATTTCATCTAGAAGAGTTGCTTCCACAGCACAAAAAGAGATGAAGATCTTAATGTGATGCAGACTGCTCAGGACTGAGTAATGATCTGAGTGAGAAGGGAAGATGGCTGCAAGCAGTTGATGCTGGTTTGCCCATCCTCTGGGAAGGGGGGGCAGGCATCTACACCAACTAATGTAACAATATCCAGTGGCGGCTGATGAGCACTGTGTGTACACCAGCAAGAACTGGGCCATGATAGGTATGTAGACACCAAGCAGTGCATACTGCAGCCACAGTTCAACAGGCATGGTACTGCACGTGCTCTGGAGTCTGCTCTCGGTACTGCACGTGCTCTGGAGTCTGCTCTCGGTACTGCACGTGCTCTGGGGTCTGCTCTCACAGGCTGAACCCATGAGCTGCCAGAGGGAAGGTGGGGATTTGTGTTTAAATAAATAAAAAAATCCTAATGGCAGCCTGGATGATGACCTCCAGTGTCTGGCTCTTGAGGTTGGAAGGGTTGGCAGGCAGTGGGAAGAAACGAAATACATCAATAGTTCTCATCGAAGGAGCACCATCTCATTATTCCCAAACTAAATAGCCTCCAAGAGCAAAGGTTTATCTACTTATTAACAAGTGAGGCCACCACAAAAATGATAGCATACATAAGACTAAAAGCATGGTATTAGCAGCTTCCTTAGTAAGAAATATAATTAACAGTGCCCTTCTCGGTCACAGCTTTTTTAAAGATGTCTTAAATAAAAAAAACAAGGTGTCTGTAGTGTAGGCAACCCAGGGTATGTCACTGTAGTACCACATAAGGTTCTTCATGTTGGGTCACCAATACAGTTAAAAGTGTGGCATCAGACCACACACTGGAAGACCAAGGCACTGTACAGTTATGCTCTCGCTATTATAATGGAGAAAGCACAAGGAAGAGCTGCATACATTAGCCTACGGAAATAAACAACTGCGACACCTGGCAGACGACCATTACTCTGTACCAGTACTTTTCAAAACGGTGAGGCCCAAAGGAGAACAGGGAGTGGAAAAATACTGTAGGCATAAAACGTTCAGTCAGCTAAGGTACTGAAGTATAACAAAGTATGTAAATGTGTTTAACTGAAGAACAGCTAGATCCTGCCTACTTCAGCTATGTTTGTGTATGTGCATGCAAGTGTGGTGATGCATGTGCACACCCCAATGGAGGGAGGGGGAGGGTCAATTTCTGCATGTAACCTCAAGCCAAAGTGTTTTTAAGTGATTTGCAGCCATCCCAATGCACGGGAGTCCGAGAACCTCTGCCATACAGAACGGTCATCTATTGAAAAATCAACAATACTTCACTGCCACCAGGAAGATCACAGCATGTGCATCATCAGTTACCCAGTCCCTGATACTCTTGTTGGCACTAGTCTCTGGTCAGTTTAATCTTACCACACTTAGTTTACAAAAAATCTGCATAATATTCAATGCTCATATTCATCATAAAACACTTCCCCCAGGAACACGTTTTACTTAAACTTAAGACAAGGATCAGCTTTCATTAGTTAATTTAAAAAAGTCTTGCATGACTACTACTAGGAAATGTACCTTGTCTAATTAGCTTAGACAGATCTGAGCCTAAAGTGTTGAGAAATGGAAAGACCAAATCTATAGGCTTATGGTGTTCGGAAAACCAAATGCTCAAGGGATGCAATGATTACATTACGTCTACAGATGGTAAGAAAGAGGAAGCTAACGAGTTCCCAAATGTCAAATTTAGTAAAGTGGTAACTAAGAAGACCAAAAAGACCAAACTGTAAAAAAATTAAAACCCTTTCCCTCTCTCTCTTA
>NC_056736.1:724269643-724284153 GCF_019279795.1 Protopterus annectens | reverse complement strand
GAAGACTTCAGTAACCTGAATCCCAGGGGTGACAGGTGCAGACCATCTCTGGTAAAGCATCGTGGTTTGTCGATCATGTCTTCCCAGGCAGACAAATACTGGATCCCCTTTGAATGACAACAGAAGCTTAGCTAATTGTTGAAGTCAATCATTTTGTCCTTATACTGTGGTATCATTCTTGATGAAGGCAGGCTGCTACTCAGGGCTAGGATCATACCTGCCTGGGTCACATGATCCAAGAGCTTTTCCATATCTCTTTTCATGTAGTCATTCACTCCAGCATGGACAGTGACAGAGTCATATTTGTACTTGTTGTGGAGTGACTTGAGTGCATGCGTTATGTGGCGGATCCTGGCAACCGACAGGCAGCTGACTAATTTTCTCCTTGTTCAGTCTGGTGAGAGGGACATCAGTGTGCCTGACTATAGAGTCACCTATGACTAAAGTGTTGGGTACATTGTCTTGCCTTAGGGGCTGTTGTTGGGTGGCACACTGGTGTTGTGAGCTATGTGTCACTTTGGTTGTGACTGGTGTTTGTTTATGCTTGACCGGAGGTCCTTGTTACTTGGGCAGGTTAATGTTAAGGGACTCCGCATATGTGGGTTTAGTGTTGCTATTTGGGGGTGTTGATGGTGTGGGTTTTGAAGGGCTATGAGTTGCTTGAGGTGTGATGCAGGTGTTAACCTTCTCCTCTTGACTGTCTAGCACAATCTTGGCCTGAGAGAGCTTTGCTTCCAGTTTGGCTATGTAAGTGCATCTCTCGCAGGTTGTAGTGTTGGGTGGTAGGAGGAGAGGATTGTCTGTGTACATGAGGCAGTTGCCGCATTGCCCCAGTATGCCCAGATTCACCAGGTGGACAGGAGAAATCACCGGAAGCTGACCCTTGGACATGCCTGTTTAGGTGCTTTTATGTAAAGTTTAAGAGCTGTTTTCCCTTACCTTTGCAAGATAAAACCCTTGGGTTTTAAAAGATGCTCCTCGTGTGGTCGGAAAATGCCCATTTGCAACTCACACGAGGAGTGTCCCTATTGTCTTGGCAGCGAACATCTTGAGGTGGAGTGAGGCATTTACGCTGCCTTCACTCCTAGAGCCCTGGTTGACTGTCGTAACAAATTGCTTATAAAAGGTTTAGTCAAAGGAGGCCCCTTGGTCACTGGTTCCCTGGCCAAGGCGGGCTCGTCAGGGGCTAGAAAGAGGTTTCCTGTGGAGGCCCCATTCAAACATCCCAGGTTGTCTGATCCCAAGTCCTCGAATCTGGCTCCAGCCAGGGCAGTTTCGGATACGAGATCCTTATCCCAGAACATCCAGGTAAGTCTACTCCTGGACCCAAGGGTTCGGATCCAAAGCCTTCAAATCAGACTCCTTAGACTCCTTCTCCCAGATCCAGAGTTCTGGATTCCAGACCTTCAAATCCGAGGGTAGGAGCCTTACCCACGTTTCCGACCCTCTCTGATCTTAGAGATTCGAGGGTTTTTTCTGATCCTTCATTGATATTGGCTCTGATTTAGGTCTGATATGAGAGTTGTGCCAGAGCCGATTGTAGTGGAGGATCTTCCCTTGGATCCCTTTTGACTTCAGTGCAGGCCCTGTTTTCTCCTAGTGGGTCTCACTCTAGGGAGCACAAGAAAAGACCTTCAGGCTCCAGGCACGGCTCTCCCAGCAGGTCCTCCATATTATCCCGATCTTCCAGGAGTTCCCTTCCTATGGATGTAGACAGGATGATGCGGGCCTTTCTGAAAGCTCAGATGGAGTTGGGGCTCCTGGTTTCCCTGGCCCACAGGTCGGGAATCCTATCTCCCACTTTCCATTTAACTGTTCCTCATCCGATCAGTGGCTTGGATTCTCAGGGATTGCTGAGTGGGGCGGAGGCTACGGGAGCGCTGGGGTCCTGTTTGGGCACTTCTCTAGTGGGGATCGGTGGTTGGTACTGTTCTGCCCCCCCCAGGACAGACTATCCCTCCGGTCAGGGCTGTTGACCTGGGGTCCATGGGGTTGGATTCGGGCCCAGGATTTTCAGACTGGTCTCTTCCCCTGGGCACCTCAGCCTTCGACAGCTCTGGTCAGGTGGAGTGGGGGGATTGGGGGGGGTCTACCTTCTCTTCTGCTAGGGTATTATTAGCAGGAGAGGGAGATGGGACCTCCTCCAGTCCTTTTGCTTTCTGGGTGGTGAAAAGATCCTTCTCTGTGATCAGAGCAGTCTCCCCTGTATACTGTCATCCTACCCAGCCTCAGTATCTGAGCGGGCCCGGTCATCCTGCTTCCAGTCAGCCCGGCCGACCTAACCTCCAGGGGGGTGCCTCCCTCTCAGGGGTCCCCTCCTCTTCTAAGTTTTCCCTGTAGCTTCCGGTGGAAGAAGTTCTCAGGAAGAGGAGACATCTTGACTCCCCTATGGAGTCCTTAACTGAGGATATGGATGCTGATGAAGGGGACGGACCACCGAGATCTCCGCTGGAGGACATCACCTTTGGAGACACACTTGAGATCCTCAAGACCAAAAGCGGTTGATCTGCCCAATCCCCATCTTCAGAGGAAACCATATTTCTGGAGGCGTTTGGTATGGACCCATCTACCTCTTGGGTGTCCACCCTGCTGATCCTCTTATTGATCTCGTGGCCAGTAGGGCTTGGAAGGAACCAGATACCATGGAGCCAGTGCCAAAGAAAGACCAATTTCAGTCCCCCAACAGATAAAACCTTTTGTGTCAAAGCGGTCCCGGCTAATGCTATTGTGGTGTCCGCTGCCATCAAAAAGGAATTGGCAGAGCAGAGTTCTTCTGTCCATCCTCCCAATCATGAATCGAGAGCTCTGGACAGATTTGAAAAGCGGGTGTTCACCTCGGCTGCTTTTAGCCTGCAAGCATTAAATTATCTTGTGCATTTCACTCGTCGCCAGAGGGATTTGATAAAGCAACTGTCTGCTTCCTTCTCTGGGTCCATATCTGCAGATGAATTCAAGGTAGTTTCTCCAAAGTTGTCAACCCTTCATTCAATTGAGAATTCGTCCATGAGGTTAATCTCCAGTGCTGCAGAAGGGTCCTCACAGGAGGCAGGCTCTGGCATCGCCATTAGGCGTCATGCCTGGCTGTGCCTGAGCGGGTTTGAAGAGGCCTTCAAGACATAATTTATTAACGCCCCCTTTGATGGTTTCACTCTCGTTGGTCACACTGTGAAAGAGATGTTAACCTGCAGTGAACAGGAAGGAAAGACTTTGTCAGCCATTGGGATCAGGTTTTCTTCCCTCAGAGGTCCTTTTCTAAGACCCAGAAGGGGAGTAAGAAAATGTGGTTTTGGAAGGCGCAGTCTTTCTTCCAGTATGTTCAGGACAATTCCTCTTCCAGGGGACGGGGAAAAAGGTTTCAATGGTGGATGTCACCCTAGGGGGCAGGGGAGGCCCGCAAAATCAAGGTTCCAGAGAATCCTGAGAAACCTTTGCAGCATCTCTGAGATGTTGCTCGACTGTCTTTCCCTGGAGGCAGTTGGGGGTCAGTTATCTTTGCACCCTGTAGCCTGGGCAAGCATTAGAAATGACCAGTGGGTGCTAGCAATTATATCCAGGGGCTATTGCATTCCCTTTTTGGAAGTTCCCCTGAAATTCAGAATTCTTCCGGACGTGCCACCCAGACAGGAAGAGTTGGTCCGACAGGAGGTTGAGAACCTTCTTCAGAATAGAGCCATCCAGGAGGTCCCTCGCAGGACAGAGAGGACCCGGAACTTATTCCTGCTTCTTTTTGGTTCCCAAGAGAACAGGGGACCTACGTCCTATTTTTGACCGCAGTCGCATGAACCGGTTCATACAGAAGTCAAAGTTTCGGATGGTCACTGTCCAGTCGATTGTGCCCCTCTTGCACAGCAATGACTGGATGTGCTCCAGGACGCATACTACCATATAAAGATGGCTCGACGGTCCAGGAGGTTTCTCCGCTTTCGCTTGGGAGCAGATCATTTTCAGTCCAGGGCCCTGCCCTTTGTCCTCACCTCAGCCCCCCAGGTGTTCAAATGCACAGCAGTGGTGGCAGCTCATCTCCGGCTGCAGGGAATCCAGGTTTTTCAGTATTTGGATGATTGGCTCCCGACTGCCCCTATAAGGTCAATAAACCAAGGAAATGTAGACACTATAAAAAAGATGAGATGCGCGAAACATTGCTTCCTTGCTGTTGCCAGGAGTTTTCTGAGGAAGTTGGTGTATTGTAACTGACGAAAAGCTTGGGAGAAGCTTAAACCTAATAAATTTTGTTCGTTTTACATTTTGGCGACTTGGAGTTTTATTTTGGTGTTCTCGAGGGATGGAGGCCCCTACAAGGTATCAACTATTGGAGAACATTCACCCTGTACTCTCCCTGTTTCATCAGTTGGGCATTACAGTGAACATGGCCAAATCCTCTCTAATTCTAACCCAACGTCTGGAGTTCATAAGCATTATGTTGGATACCACCACGCAAATCGCAGCCCTTTCTCTTCGCCGGGTGCCTTATTCGTGGCCAGGTTCAGATTCATAGGTTGGCACTAGGCTATCAGCCCCAGGGCCTATACAAGCCTAGGCATAACAATTCCCTGGATATTTCTTCCCACAATATTTACTTTCCTGGACCCCTGTCTAGCAGGGCGACTGATGTGATCCCCGAGGTGAATTTCCTATCTCCCATCCAATTGTCAAGGTTCATTTTGAAGAAGGCGCTATGCTTGACATGTGTGGGCAGTCTATTCCAGAGTATGGGGAGTCTCTGGGTCAGGAACCTATCCCTCCAGAATGTTTTGTTCATTGTGTGACAAGGTTTAGATCCCTGGAGCATGTGGCTCTGAGGGATTGGGATTTCTTTAAGTGGAGCATGTCCAACAGCTCAGGGTTTGACATGGCCTTGTATGTTAAGCAGAGATCACCTCTCAGTAGACGATATGCTACAGAGTATAGCTGGAGTTTTTTTTAGACGGTCAGCAGAGAATAGCTGGAGTTTTTTTTTAGACGGTCAGCAGAGAGAGTGCATCTGCTTTAGGCCTGTGATTCTTTTAGTGAGGTATTTCTGTGGCCTTTCCAGCTGTTGCAGATGTCTTGTGAGGTACATCCAAAATGGGGCATCGTACTCTATAATGGGTCTAATGAGGGATGAGTACAGTGGGGCAATGACCTCCTTTTTCCTGGATGAAAAGCCCTTGGTGATGAGGTGTGCCACATAGGATTTCCTGACTGTTGTGGTGATGTGGTTATTGAAGGTGAGATCACTGTCCACCTGTGTCCCCAAGTCTCTCATCACACTTTCTGTGTTTAGTGTACTGCCACCTATGTGGTAATTCACGGGTACATGTTTTTTCCCAAACGGGATAACTATACATTTCTTGGCATTAAGCTTGAGCCCATGGCTCTGACACCAAACATCTGTTTCTGTAAGGCCCTTTTGTAGAATATCCACATCATTTGGGGATTCAGTAATGACTCCCAGTTTGCAGTCATCTGTGAACTTTGTTAGCCAGAGTCCATTAGTGTTGGCCTATACTTCAGAGAAGTAGATGCTAAACAAGAGCTGTCCCAGGACTGAACCCTGAGGTACTCCACTTGTCAGCTGTCTGGAGCTGGATTTGGAGTTGGCTACTTTTACAGTCTGGGTTCTGTCAGTAAGCCAGTTGGCAACCCATCGAGTGATGTAGGGATTTATGCCCAGCTTAGTAAGTTTATCTATGATTCCAGAGTGGGAGATGGTGTCAAAGGCCTTGGCGAGGTCCAGATAGGCTCTGTGGACCTCCTTACCCTCGTCCACAGCTCTGGAGACTGATTCAAAGAAGTCAGTCAGGTTCAGGAGACAAGATCCGGCCCTTCACGAGCCCAAACTGGATGGGTCCAGTGTTTGAAGGTTGCCATTGTCAAGTTCCATGATAATGCGCTCCATGCCCTTGCAGATCAGGCTAGTCAGATGGCACAGTAGTTCCTGAGATCCAAGGTAGATCCCCCTTTGTGGAGAGGGATAACTTTAGCTGTGCACCACTCAGTGGGCATGAAGCCTGAGGTGAGGCTATGATTAAACATGACACTTAGGTGAGATGCCAGTTCATTTTGTAGTTCATGTAGTACACAGCCCTGGATGTCATTTGGTGCCATGGATGCTGTATTCTTAGCTTTGGAGACTGCGGTTTCCACCCATGTGGTCATGATTACCAGAATTTGGCAATCGTTTGGTATTGAGATGGGCCCTTTAGGGGGTGAAGTTGGCGCTAAATCTATCTGCCAGGATATTGCAGTATCCTTGGGATCAGTATATTTAATGCCATTCTGTTGTAGCTCAGAGCAGATCTGAGCATTGCCATTTAGATTCTTGACATGACTATAGAATGCCTTGTGGCTGTCTTTGGAATCTTTAGCAATTTTATTTTCGTAACTTGCTTTGGAGGATTTTGAGATATCTCAGCTTCTTACCGAGGCTGGCAAGGGAGTTTTTTGCATCCTGGGATTTTCCTCTTTTCTGCAACAGTTTCTTCCTTCTGTTTAGTTTGTTTATGGCAGGGGACCACCAGATTGGCTTCCTTTTTTTGGAGGAGAGCGTCTTGGTTCTATTTGAGATGGCACAATTCATGCACGAGTGGATGTGCTTGTACAATGCCTTAGTGTAGTATTCAGCAGTCAAACTTTCAGCTCCTGTCTGCATGGTTGTCATGATGTTTGTCACTTCTGACTTGAGTAGCATGAAGTTGGCTTTGGAGAAGTTTTTTTACAGAGGTTTCCTTTGTGGGGGGTGGGATATTGATGTCAAGGGTGATTAGATTATGGTCAGATCTGACCAATGAGGGAGTGACCATTGGTGTGGAGCATCTCTCTCTCATGTTGGTAATGACCAGGTCTAGGATATTGGAGCTCCTGGTGGGACAATGGATTAGTTAATCCAGGGCTTTGGAATTTATGAATTCCAAGAACCGTTGTGGAAAAGGTGTTAGTACCCGAGTAGTTTTCCCAGTTAATGGCAGGGTAGTTGAAATCACCCAGTATTAGGGTGTTTGGTTGTATCTTAATATTTTCCATTATGTTTAGAAAGGTGTAGTGAGAGTCTTGGGGCATGGTGGGGGATCTGTAGCAAGCTACAATTTGGATTGTCGTCTTACCTAGTGTTACTTGCACCTGGAGAATTTCAGATGCATTGTGTTGGGTAACTAGCCTGGAGGTATGAATATCCTTGGTGTGAATATGGACACTCCTCCACCTTTAGTGTTTTGGTCTTGGTTTGGTGGTCGAAAAGTGTGGTAAGAGTTGTAGCCTGGTATTGCACGGGTGCTCTCTGGAGCCTTGAACTAGGTCTGAGTTACTGCACAGATATCAATGTTCTCCATTTTTAGGAGTGCCTCGAGAGAGTGCGTTTTGAGGTTTAGACTTCTAGCATTGAGTAGCATTGCCTTCAGATTTTGCTTCTGCTGGCGCAAACGTGTCCTCTGGCTTCTCTCATTCTCAGAGCTCTAGGATCCATGGCGACTGCTATTTGTTTGGTACCGATGTCTCTGTACCATATTAGAGTTATTAAGTGGACCTTTGTGGTTCAGTGGTCAGCGTTGCTGCATCTCCTATCATTCGCCACTCATCTCACTCCAGTGTGTCGAAAGCATCTTTCATGGAGGATTCGCTCACAGGAACTTCTAGTGAGCAGGTCATTTGGTCCACCGATTCCTATGGCGACGGTCACTTCTGACACTTGCCTCCTAGGGCAGGGGGGGGCATTTCCAGGGACAGACAGTCCAAGGGACATGGTTGCCATCAGAGACCAAACTACACATCAGCATTCTGGAGATGAGGGCAGTCATTCTGTCATTGCAAGCCTTTCAAGATTACCTCCCTCAGGGAACGATTGCAGTTCTATCGGACAACATGGCAGTTGTTTGACATATGAACAAGCAAGGGGACACACGCATTTTTATCTGCTGTGTTTCGAAGCCATGAGGGTTTGGGCGATAGCCTTGGGGTACTTTCTTATTGCAGCACACATTCCCGGAGCATCCAATGTGTTGGCGGACAAATTGAGCAGGGCTATCTTGACCCGTCACAAGTGGTCCCTGAAGCCAGTGGTGGCTCAACAAATCTTCTGTCGGTAGGGTTATCTGAGCTGTGATCTGTTTGCATCTCCTCTCAACCACAAATGCAGCATCTTCTTTGCATTGATTCCCCCAGAGGGGAATCCCCTAGGGACGCGCTCACCCACGATTGGCCTCCAGGTCTCCTTTATGCCTTTCCTCCTCTGCCTTTAATTCTCAGCGTACTTCCAAAAGCCAGACGCCTCAAGAGTCTATTGATCCTCATTGCCGCCTCCTGGCCTCAGCAGGTGTGGTTTCCCTTTCTACAGTCTCACTTGAGGCATCCACCCTGGGTTCTTGATCCAATTCTGGATCTTTTATCTCATCCGTCTCTAATCCCGCTCCCAAACATTCAGACCTTGCATCTGACAGCGTGGTATGTCCACTTGCAGTGATTTTGGCTAAGTCCAGACTAGCTTCACCCATAAAGGATATTATTCTTGCTTCCCCAGAGGTCTTCCACGAGGAAGGTTTATTCCAGTAAATGGAATAGGTTTTCGATTTGGGCAAAGAATAAGAATCTGGATCCCTTCTCTTCCTGAGATGCTTCTCTTTTTGATCTCTCTTTTTTAAGGAAGGGGCCAGTTTTTCCACGATCAAGGTTCAATTGACAGCAATTTCAAATTTTCACCTTAATAGTGATTCTACCTTTTCTTCCCACCTCTATAAGGCCTTTTTAAAAGGTGTTTCTCTTATGGCCTCCTGTGAAGCATCCATCTCCTCCATGGGATTTGACTTTTGGCCCTGCAAGCATTGACAAAACTACCCTTCGAACTGGCAGCATCTTGTTGTTTGTAGCCTTTTCTATGAATGGAAAGGGCAGTGGAATTTCGAAAGTCATGGTCTCCCGCTGGGTTTCGCAATGCATTTCCTTCATTTATTCTTAAGGTGTTCCTTTGTCTGCACCAGTGAGGTCTCACTCCACCAGGGCATTTTCTACCTCAACTGCATTTGCAGATCATCCATCTTTAGATGACATTTGTGCAGCAGCAACGTGGTCTTCTCCTCACACATTCCTTTCCCACTTTAAGTTGGATTTGGTTTCTAGGGGAGGGTCTTCCTTTGGCTCCACAGTTCTTCGGCATGTCCTTCCTTGAGACCTCCCAGGATTTAGGTAGCTGGGGACTTTGACCCTAGTGTGAGGAATGGTGACTAGATAACATCAGATCTATAGTTAAGTACTTGCATTAACTTGGCATCTCTGTTATTTGTAGTCACCATTCATCATGGTCCCACCCTCCAGCCCCCTTCCTGGAGGATTGGTTGGATTGTGGCGGTTCTGTTTTGTTAGTGCTTTGGTCTGTCTTCTTTCCTTATGCAAACTCAATCTGAGGGATTGGAGGGCAGTGGAGCATTATGGGAGGGGAAGGGCTTGAGCTAAGCTGTTGTCTGTGTCTGCCAGTCCGGATCCAAGACTCTAGCATGACAAATAGTGACTACAGATAACACAGATGCCAAGTTATGATAAGTGCATAAATATAAATACTTTCAGTAAACATTTACATTGGCATCAAGAAAAAAGCACACTAGCTGCCTTTAAATAAGTTAAATGTTATATTGTTATATTAAATGCATGAAAGTATTAAGGCTGTTGGGGAAGCAATTGCTTATATAGCTTATTCATTCCCCAGAGTTTAAAATTCATTTATTTTTCATAGCCTAGTATGAACCTATGAACCTATCTGCCCTAGGGCATTTATAAGCCTAGCCAGTGTGTGTTTGGCTTTCACCACCCATTTTAAATTAATTTTGCTATGCCCTTTTTCGAGGTTAGTATACTGTGCCACTGTCTAACAGTGACACAGAAGTGATGCCCGGGGTAAACCTACGATCTCCCATCCACTCATCAAGATTCCTCTTGAAGAGAGTCAATGAGGGACTCTGCCTAACCTGGACTGGGATTTTATTCCAGAGTGAAGGGAGCCCTCTGGGTTATGAATCTGTCCCTCCAGCATGTCCTATTTATTTTAGTGCTGAGGTTCAAGTCTCTCGAGCGCGTAGCTCGATGGGATTTGGATTTTCTGAGGTGCAGCATGTCCATTAATTCCGGGTTGGACATGGCTTTATACGTCAGGCACAGATCGCCTCTGAGCAGGTGGTAGGCCACTGAGTAGAGCTGGAGTTTCTTTAACCGGGCAGGATATGGCATTTGTTTGAGCCCTTTGATCCTCTTGGTGAGGTACTTTTGGGGTCTTTCCAATTGCTGCAGGTGTCTGGTAAGGTACATCCCAAAAGGGGCATTGTACTCAATTATGGGCCTGATGAGGGATGAGTAAAGAGGCACGATGACATCCCCTGATCTAGATGTGAATCCCTTCATGATTAGGTGGGCTATATACAATGTTTTTCTAACCACTTTGGCCACGTGGTTGTCAAATGAGAGATTGCTATCAACTTGGGTCCCCAGGTCCCTAATTACGTCTTCTGTACTTAATGGATTACCACCTATGTGGTAATTTGTGGACACTTTGTTTTTGCCAAAGGGGATGACTATACACTTTTTGGCGTTTAGCTTGAGGCAATGGCTCTCACACCAGTTATCTGTTTCTATGAGACCCTTTTGGAGGATGCGTGTGTCAGCTGGAGAGTCTATTATGGCGCCCAGTTTGCAGTCATCTGTGAACTTGGTCAGCCACAGTCCTTCCGTGTTGGCCTGTACCTCCGAGAAATATATACCGAACAAGAGGTCCCAGGACTGAGCCTTGTGGGATGCCACTTGTAACTGGTTTGGAGTCTGACATGTCTCCAGCAATTCTAACCATGTGGGTTCTGTCCTTGAGCCAGTTTGCAACCCATCTAGTGACATACGAGTTTATATTTAAGCTGGTGAGCTTATCTATAATGCCCGAGTGGGGTATTGTATTGAAGGCTTTTGCGAGGTAGGCTGTGTGGACCACCTTCCCTTCGTCAATGGCCTTGATGACTGTTTCAAAGAAATCAACCAGGTTTGAGGCAGGATCTGCCCTTAACAAAGCCGAACTGGGTAGGATCCCAGTGTCTGTAGGTCCCCAATATCTTTATTTATGAGGTTCATGATGATCCTTTCCATAGCTTTGCAGACCAAGCTAGTCAGGCTTATAGGGTGATAGTTTCCAGGATCCGTTGAGGCACCACCTTTGTGGAGAGGGACCACTGTTGCTGTACGCCACTCTTTGGGTACATATCCTGTAGTAAGGCTGAGATTGAACAGTAGTTTTATGTTTGGGCTTAGCTCTTCTTGGAGTTCATGTAGGACGCAGCCCGGGACACCGTCTGGTCCCATTGATGCTGTGTTTTTCACTGAACTGATTGCCAGTGTGCCTTTCAGTGTTAATTGCAAAGTACCTTATACACAACACTCTGCAGGCAAATCCTCTTGAGATTAATTCCTTGCACCAGCAGACTTCTAGATTTTAAAAAAAAAAAAAAAAAAAAAAAAAAAAAGGAATTGATTTTGTAGATGCATGAATGAATCTTTGCAGATTTCACTCAGACGCAGCCGAATCATGGTCAAATGGGGCTCTAGGCAGTGCAGTGGATCAGGGCTTCCCCTGCATCCCCACCATCCAGCAGCCATGTCAGTGTCCCATTACTTGAACCAAGTGTGCACGCTATTTTCTTTACTTTTACAGTGATTACAGATATTCAGATTTCATTTATAACTTTTTATTTCAAAACTTATATCCCAAACACTGATACCCATTTACTAAACTAAACAATAGTGTCATAATGAGAACAGACCTAGCATGAGCAATAGTAAACTTCTCTGCCTTTGAAACTGACATTCATTAAACTGAATTGAAACCCAGATTCATACAAAGTGCATCTGGCTAGTGTTGAGTTGTGTACATTTGAGCTGTTTTCAAACCATGGGATCCTGCACACATTTTTAAGACCATGCAGTGCTTGATTCCCCTTACTGATTGTAATGCATTGCACTCTTCATTTAATACAGCACCACTTGTTAGAGTGAATTTTAAATGTGTAGTTCGGAACCTTTTTCCAGTAAGCAGCGAAACAAAACATACAACAAGGTTACCCATTTCAGACAATTTCAACCGTAAAGGGCCACTCAAACTGTGGTCATTATAATCCACCAGGAACGGTCAATATGCACAGTTTGTGCAAAAGTAAGTCATCTGAATAGTTCCACATTTAGAGATTTTTAACTAGTGAAGAGGTTGCTACTGACAAACAGCTTTGCATTTCAGTGTTTCATCTACAAATTCAGTCCCTGCTGCCCTTGAACAATACAGTTGCCAATGTTACAAAAAAAAAAGTGATGTACTGGTGATGTGCACTAGGGAGTTGCTGGCACAGGCATGTTCATAGTAGGCATTTCATCCAAAGGAAGATAGTACTCTACCCACTACCCCATGCTACACAGTAGTGCTAGCAATTAGTCTGCCCAGAGTGGGTAGAGAACCCACAGCCTTCTGCGCCAAAAGTAAGTGTGCTACCTGTTGCACCATACTAAACAACACAACTATGAAATTCTATGTCTGACATTAATAAACTCTAATCCTCAGGGATTTATGAAACAAAAAAATTAAAGGTGAACTGGCAGTTGGCATGGAGGTTTAAGGCACTTACTTACCACTTATCAAGGCTCAGGATTTGACTCTGAGCAAGGTCACTTAAATAGATTAGACAGCTCCCCTAACTGCAGCATTTTACACCCACACCCACTCACTCACACACCATGTTTGCTGCTGCGCTCACTGTTTCGGGGACTTCAGTCCTGCACATGCTCTACTCTGATGCCCTTAGCTTTGGCTGCATCTCCTGTGGCTGTTGAATCAAATCTCCCACTCTTTTGTTAACTGCGGCTTGCTGTTCTTCCACAAGATCTTAAAGCCCTTCTGTGTTCTTAGTCTACCATGGTGTCCTAAACCTTTTCTATGTTTATGGGAAGTCTTTGTTCTGTTTTTTTTTTTAAACAACAATTTTATTTTTATTGGTCCCCGAAGCCAAAAAGGGCCCAAAGCACCTAGTGCTGGATACAGCCGTACACTCTGGGCATACTGCTAGCCCCGCTTGAGGATTTGCTTGTACTATAGATTTGTCTCCCCTTGAAAGCCTTTGCTAATAGAAAAGTAGTGATTGACATTACAAATACAGGAAAATAAACTAGCATGCCATGCCTTCATCATCTTCTCTTATTTTTCAAGTCCATTTGCTTAAATTAACTTGCTTCTGTCTAACCTTTCTTATCTTGTTGAAGAGCTAAACTATTAAAACAAACTTTCTTACTTTACTGTCATTAACATATACAACAGTCATTGATGACACACCCCACCTCACATTTAAAACACCCCTGACTACTACATTACAGCATAACATGCGGTTTGCATCATGAAATTTTCATCAAGTAATTGTAAGAAAAAAAAAATATTTTGGTGCATTCAATGTCAATTAAACATTAATTACATTAAATGGGGTATATGTTTTCAGTCAACCCAGCAGTTTAACATTGTCAAAAAAATTCCAGACTTCATCCATTTTTTGCAAAGCCACATTTCCTATGAATATTTCTATAACTCGTAGCATCTGTGGTTTGTAGTCCACCATATATTCACTAATTTCAAAATGTTGCTAATTTTTTTATTTTCGGCATCCCCCAAAACCTCTCTGGTTCAAGTCTAAGATGGCTCTTATAGTTGGCTCCTGTGTTTTTCTGTCACTCGAAAACATTTTTCCCATTTGGAACAAGGGGAAATGTTTCAGTTGCCGAGTCTCAGAATGGACTTTGTTAATGTCAGAAGAATGAGAAGCAAAGTTACTTTCTGCTTGCCAGTTCACCCCTTGTTGGCTAAAAGTTTTTTTCTTCCTTATCCTGTAACATACAAAAATACCTTTGATCATCCAGGAAAATATAGTATAGAGACAGCTGCATACAGCAGCCAAATCTCACTCCTGTGTTTTCACGCTTCCAAGTTGCTGGAATAAGCTCTTCTGCCTGGTGCATACAGTGAATAATCATTTTCTGCAAACACTCTGCTGACCCAAATTTTTAATGCTTTTTTCCTTTGGGCACTTTTTTGTCAGGAGCAGCAGTCTTTGCTGGTATACTTGCTTTACTAATATAGGTCTTGGCTGCTTTCTTGTGTCAAGATTTGGAGCATACATACAATGTGCCTTCTCAATTAATCCTGCTGTGGAACACCAGACAGTTGCTTATTTGTACTTTCATAAAGCTAATGCAGTATATTCCTTTTTTATCTAATACAGCAGAAAATCTCTAGCTTTCTTTGTGTGCTCTATCTTCTAACTACACATGCAAATGATCCCATTTCCAGGAATTTTACATGATTCCGAACACTGCATAATCTGTTTTACAGACTGGTCCCAGGGGTGTATTTATGGGAGTGCATGTATGGATCTAACAAATGGAGTAGCACTTGTCAGCACAGTATGTACCCTTCTCTTCTGATATGTAGGTCAACATACACATCTGAGCAACATGTTAGTTCAGTAATTACAAAAAAAACC
>NC_056736.1:724219643-724267143 GCF_019279795.1 Protopterus annectens | reverse complement strand
GTGAGATGTTTGTGGCTATATATCAAGACCGTTCGTCACATGTGACTAGTTATCACGTTGTAGTAATGGGAGAAGAGGGGAGCAGAAATGTGAAAAAGGCTGTATTTGTGTTTACTGCTAGTTTAGCAATGATTAGGCTAATATAACACTACATTAGGTATTTTGTAATGGCATGGTTTAAAGTGTTTGCTGTATGTTGCCTATCCTGGAGTGGCAAGCAGATGCATTTGCGTTCTTCATGAAGGTACTTTTTGAAGAGATTTTTAAACTTTGCCTAAAATCATGGTGCCCATTACATAGTATCATATTTAAGGCAATATCAGAAACTCTGCTCAAAAGCAGGATGTTCTTCATGTTACTGTTAACAGTCATAACTGATGGGATTTCCTGCCATGAAAGCCATTGGCTAGCTTGACTACCAGAGAAAGTTTTTCCTCCTCCTGAAACCTGTAGATGTCCTGACCAATGTCAAGACGTCAGTTGGCACCATATCCTCAGTTCGTTCTTGGCGTTAGAGCCTGAAGCAGAGTGCTAAGTCAGTGTGTTGGTAAGTCTGCACCAGACAAAGGTGATGTCTAAAGCCAAGTACCCCATTGGGAAACTTTTCATATGTTTAACTATTGTCAGAAAGTCAGTAACTGTCTCTGCTGTAGCAAGTGGATACCACACTGGGCGCCCCTCTCCTTTTGTGCAACTTGTTTAGGCCCAAGACATATGACATACCTGACTGTCTGTCCTGTGCTCTCTCTAATAGTATAATGATCAGACTTCAGACTAGTGACAAGTGGAGTACCACAGGGTTCAGTCCTACGTCCTTTTGGGTTTGGTATCTACTTCTCTGAAGTACAGGCTAACACAGTTCTTTGGCTAACTAAGTTTGCAGATGACTGCAAACTAGGAGCCATAATCGAAACTCCTAATGATGTGGACATCCTACAAAAGGGCCTCACTGAGACAGATGCCTGGTATCAAAGCCATGGCCTCAAGCTCAATGTCAAAAAGTGCATTGTCATTCCTTTTGGTAAAAACTCTGTACCCATGAACTACCTCGTAGGCGGTAGTCTACTTAACACCAAAAGTGTGATGAGACCTTGGGACATAGGTGGGCAGTAGTCTGTCCTTTGATAATCACATCGCCGCAGTGGTCAGAAAATCCTTCTACACCTCATCACAAAAGGGTTCTCATGAAGGAAAAAAGAGGTCATTGTTCCCCATAACTCATTAGACCCATTATAGAGTACAAAGCCTCTTTTGGTATGTACCTCACAAGACGTCTACAGCAACTAGAAAGGCCGTAGAAATACCTCACAAAGAGGATTACTTGCCTCAAACAAATGCCCTACGCAGACAGTCTAAAAAAAACTCTAGCTTTACTCCGTCACATATCGCCTACTCAGAGGCCATCTCTGCCTAACATACAAAGCTATGTAAAACCCAGAACTGTTGGACATGCTCCACTTAAAGAAATCCCAATTCCTCCGAGCTACATGCTCTAGGGACCTAAACCTTTTCATCACAATAAACGGAACATGCTGGAGGGATAGATTCCTGTCCCAGAGACTTCCCATACTCTAATATATTGCCTGTCTATGTCAAACAGAGCTTCTCATTAGCACTCTTCAAGAAAAATATTTGATTGGATGGGAAATAGGAAATTCACCCCGGGGATCACTTCTGTGGCTCTGCTTGACAGGAGCACGTGAAAATTTTCTTGGGTGGCGAAAGCCAGGGTACATTTTTGGCTAGGCTTATATAGGCCCTAGGGCCAATAGCCTAGTACCTACCTATGATCAAGTGTAGAGCTGAGATTTTTAGCTAATAACTGGTCACTTACTGGCTTCCCATTCTAAGCCTAAACACGGGAGACCTTGAAGAAAAAGGAGTCAAAGGCAGCACCAGCAACTGAGATAGTGGCAAGCAGATTCAAATAGCCCTGTGGGATCCCACCAACATGGACCATGGAAGGAGCAATCATAACTCTTCCATGAGACTCCCTTACCCTCTCCCCTCAAGTCCCTCCCTTCCCTTTCTACCTACCCTCAGACTAAGAATGGCTTTCTCTGTTCTTAAAGAATTGGACTGTTATTACCTGGGATCAGTGGGTACTGACAATTATAAAATGAGGCTACAAACTTCAGTTCAGTCTCCAAATTGATAAAGTTTCTCAGATATCGCACCAAACCAGCAAACAGAGGGCCTAAAGCAATTAAAAATCCTGTGCACCCAAGGTTTATGTGGCACCAGTTCCAAACATATTACAAAGAAAGGGATTCTGCTCGAGACTTTTCCTCGTCCCCAGAAAAGAGGGTGTCGGGAGGCATATTCTGGGCCTTTCAAGGCTCAATAGATTCTAGCAGATTCCAAACTTCAAAATAACCTTTCAAAAATTGCTCCCCATGGTTTCACCCATTACTTACATGGTAACCTTAGATCTAAAGAACACATACCTCCATGTTTCCATAGTAAAATCTCACAGGAGGTTCTTGTGCTTCAGAACAGGTGTGAGACATTAAAAGTTCTGTGCTCTGCCCTTTGGCTTGTCTACTGCAGCCAGGGTTTTCACAAGATGCCTAGCCCACGTGATAGCCTTCTGCAGCTCAAAGAGCATTCAGATTTATCCCTACTTAAACTGCTGCCTCATTCAAACAACAAATCCAGAATAACTCAAAGCAGATCTGATTTACTTCCAACAGATCTTGCTTCACGTGGTTCATCATCAGTACCCAAAAGTCTGACCAACCCCACAAACAGGATTGTGTTTCTGGGTGCTTTGCTGGACTCCCCTCTTCAGAAAGCATTCCTTCCACCACATAAGTTTGCATTTCTAACTCTACTTTCAAAACCTCCTCCTTGGGAACTACCGCACTCCTACAGAGTTCCTCAGAGCTTCGGGTTGCATGGCTTTTTGCATTCTTATGATCTCCTTAGCCAGACTCCATATGAGGAAGCTGCAGTGTTACCACAGAAATGTGTGGTGCCAATATTCTCAATCCCTCAACTTCAGGGTGAAGGTGCCTTCTCCTTCCCTTGGACAGGCCTGTTTCTCTACGCCTTTCACCCAATACCCTTGCCCGGATACTGATGAAGATAAAGGAAGAAGGGCCAAGGGTCATTCTAATAGCCCTAGAGTGGCCAATGCAGCTCTGGTATCCTGTAATGCTCAGTCTGAGCAAAAAGGAAACCATGGTTGCTGCTCCAATGAGTGGACATGTTAACCCAGATCAAGGGCAACATCATTCACCTCTACCTGAACACACTCACATTAACAGCTTGGGTGATGCCTTGACCCCTTGGAGGGAACATCCCTCGATAAACAGGTCCTGGGCATCCTAAAAGAAGCCAGGAGAACTAACACAAGAAAATCTTACTCTGTCAAATGGAAGAGATTCAGTATATGGTACAGCCAAAGGGGACAGAGCCTGTTCAAGATCAGATGTCTCTTATCCTTTCAAACTTATCAGGACTTTTTGACAAAGGACTGTCTTACTCTTCTATTAAAATTTATGCCTCAGCAATTTCAGATTATCTGCCTACTCAACTCCATCTCTTCCCGCAGTCCTCTCATTAAACAGTTCCTGAGAAGGATTATTCACATTAGACTCATGAGGAAACCACCTGTCACCCCGTGGGATCTCTATTTCATTCTGGAGAAGCTCAACCTCCCACCTTTCAAGCCAACTGTCTTGCAGACATCAAATTCCTGACCTGGAAAGACCGCCTTTCTGCTAGCCATTACTTCAGCTAGAAGGGTTTGAGCTTCAAGCCCTTTTGTATGGAACCTTTCATCACTTTCCACCCAGACAGTCTATTTGGACCAACCTTTCCTTCATGTCTAAAGTGGTTAGAGATGTCTCTAGTCCAGACCATCTACTTGTGTACCATCTTTCCTAATCCTCAAAAGAAGAGGGAAAGAATCCTCCATACTTTGGATGTGCATAGGCAACTACGTTACTACTTGGACAGAACAAAAAATGTCAGGAGGTCTGTCCAGCTTTTTGTGGCCTTTGCTTGCAACTGAGTTTCTAAACAATTTCCAAATGATCTCTCGCTGTCTTGTTTTGCTATAACCATGATGGGAAGAACCCTCCAGACTCTCTGAGGTCACACTTCATTAGGGCTACTGTTGCATCTACTGCCTTACTTAAAGGGGGTGGCCACTAAGGGCATTTTGGAAACATCTATTTGATCCTCGCTGCATACATTCATCAAATACTGTCACCTTCCAACCTTTTCCACATCCTGAGCTAGGTTTGCCACGGCCATCTTGCAGGGCATCCTTTCCTCTACATAAAATTTTCATCCACTCTCCTTTTAACTTTCGGAGTCATCTCACCAGTTATGACTGCAACAGTGAAACACGAACATAGTACAGCAGTGTACTCTTAACATTAATGTAAATGTTTGAGTGTATTCACTGTTGAATTATTCTTTCACTTCCTCCTTTCACTCTTGTCCCATGGGATTGGGATGGGTATTCTTTGTCTATTTCCAAGTTGTTCTCTCCTCCACTGTACATACTGTGGAGTTTTTGAGCTTAGGTCCTTGACCTTGGAGACCTGTTAGGGGGTCCCTGTCTGTTGGGGGGGGGGGGGGCAAGAAAATACTGAGGTTACTGTGACTGCTGGCTTCCTTTATACCCAGGTGTCTTGACATCAGGGCATCAGCTGGCTTCAGGAGGAGGAGGAGGAGAACATTTTCTGGTAGTCGGGCCAACCAATGGCTTCCCCGGCAGGAAATCCCAATAGTTATGACTGCAACAGTGAATACATTCAAACATCTACATTTATGGTAAGTGTGCATAACTGTACTTTTTTCAAATATCTTATTTAGCCTTTGGGTTAGTATTGTACTATAGACTGAAAATCTTCAGCTGTTTGCGAGTACTTTGGTTAAAGGGACTATGACAGTATTGGTGAAAACTTTGTGACTGCTGTGGTAATCTGTTTCCTTGACTATTTTCATCAGTGATTAGAAGAATTAGAAGCCATTGCAGGAGTGGTCAGATAGTTTGCTAATTGCATCTTTAACTTTCTTTTTAGTGGCTGTTCTTAAAAAGCACAAGTGAGGGTAATGGAGCAGCAAGTGTTGAAATTCATTGTGAAAGTGTTGTACTAGTGCTAAATTGGTGGCTCGGGTACATTAAAATTATATATGTATTTATGTATCATAGGTAGGTACTAGGCTATTTGGCCCTAGGGCCTATATAAGCCTAGCCAAACGGTACCCTGGCTTTCGCCACCCAAGAAAATTATTTTCTTGTGCCCCTGTCTAGCAGAGCCACAGAAGTGATCCCTGAGGGGAATTTCCTATCTCCCATCCAATCATCAAGATTATTCTTGGAGTGCTAATGAGCTTTGTTTGGTATAGATAGGTAGTTTCTTCCAGGGTATGGGAAGTCTGTGGGACAGGAATCTTATCCCTCTAGCATGTTCTGTTTATTGTGGTGACAAGGTTTAGGTCCATAGAGCGTGTAGCTCAGAGGGATTGGGATTTCTTTAAGTGGAGCGTGTCCAACAGCTCTGGGTTTGACATAGCTTTGTATGTTAGGCAGAGATTGCCTCTGAGTAGACGATATGCGACAGAGTAAAGCTGGAGTTTTGAGACGGTCTGTGTAGGGCATCTGTTTGAGGCCAGTAATCCTCTTTGTGAGGTATTTCTGCGGCTTTTCTAGTTGTTGTAGATGTCTTGTAAGGTACATACCAAAAGGGGCGTTGTACTCTATAATGGGTCTAATGAGTGATGAGTAGAGGGGAACAATGACATCTTTTTTTCCTGGATGAGAAACCTTTTGTAGTGAGGTGTGCCACATAGAGGGTTTTCCTGACTACTGTGGTGATGTGGTTATCAAAGGAGACTACTGTCCACCTGTGTCCCAAGGTCTCTTATCACACTTTTGGTGTTAAGTAGACTACCACCTATGTGGTAGTTCATGGGTACATTCATGGGTACAGAGTTTTTACCAAAAGGAATAACAATGCACTTTTTGGCATTGAGCTTGAGGCCATGGCTTTGACACCAGGCATCTGCCTCAGTGAGGCCCTTTTGTAGGATATCCACATAGTTAGGACTTTTGATTATGGCTCCTAGCTTGCAGTCATCTGCGAATTTTGTTAGCCAAAGACCTGTGTTAGCCTGCACTTCAGAGAAGTAGATACCAAAAAGGAGAGGACCCAGGACTGAACCCTGTGGTAGTCCACTTGTCACTGGTCTGAAGTTGGATTTAGAGTCTGCTTCTTTCACAGTGTGGGTTCTGTCAGTGAGACCGTTGGGAACCCATCTTATGACATAGGGATTTATACCTAGTTTAGTGAGTTTATCTATAATTCCAGAGTGGGGATGGTGTCGTAAGCCTTGACAAGCTCTAGATAGGCTGTGTGAATCACCGTACCCTCATCTACGGCTTTGGTGACCGCTTCAAAGAAGTCTATCAGGTTTAGGAGACATGATCTGCCTTTTACAAACCTGAACTGGGTAGGGTCCAGAGTTTGAAGATTACCAATGTCCTTGTTTATAAGTTCCATGATGATACGTTCCATAGCCTTGCAGACCAGGCTCATCAGGCTAATGGGGCAGTAGTTCCTGGGGTCCGTGGTAGCTCCCCATTTGTGGAGTGGGATAACCGTTGCTGTGCTCCATTCAGTGGGTACAAAGCCTGAGGTGAGGCTATGACTGAACATGGTACTTAGGTGGGGTGCCAGTTCGTTCTGTAGTTTGTGTAGAACGCAGCTTGGGATGTTGTCAGGTCCCATGGATGCTGTGTTCTTGGCTTTGGAGGGTTTTTTTTTTTTTTTTTACCTGTGCAGCCATGATTACAAGAACTTTCCATTCTTCCGGTGTAGAGATGGGCCCTTTAGGGGATGAGAGAGGGGTTAGCACTGAACCGATCTGCCAGGATGTTGGCAATATCAGTTGGTTTTGTATATTTAGTGCCATTGTGCCGCAACTCAGAGCAGATCTGAGTGTTGCCATTGAGATTCTTGACATAGCTATAGAATGCTTTGTGGTTGTCTTTAGAATCAGTGGCGATTTTGTTTTCGTAACTAGATTTGGAGGATTTTTTGAGGGATGTCAGTTTCTTGCTGAGGCTGACCAGGGAGTTCCTCCAATAATGGGATTTTACTCCTTTTGGCAACAGTTTCTTCTGTTATAGAGTTTGTTTATGGTAGGGGACCACCAGATTGGCTTCCTTTTTTTGGAGGATAGCATCTTGGTTCTGTTAGGGAATGCAGGATCCATGCACTCGTGTAAGTGCTTATAACGTGCATTTGTATAGGATTCAGCAGATGTACCTCTGTTGTCTGTCAGCATGGGTGTCGTGAAGTTTGCCACTTTTGTCCTAATTAGCGTGAAGTTGGCTTTGGAGAAATTATTTACGGTGGCTTCCCTAATGGGGGGTGGAGGTGGGATGTGGATGTGTAGGGTGATTAGCTTGTGGTCAGATCTGACCAGTGAGGAACTGACCTCTAGTGTGGAACACCGGTTGCCCATGTTGGTAGTGACCAGGTCTAGGATATTGCTTCCCCTGGTGGGGGTGTGGATAAGTTGATCCAAGGCGCTGGAATTTATGAATTCCAGAAAACGCTGAGCACAGGAGTTGGTACATGAGTAGTTTTCCCAGTTAATGGTGGGGTAGTTGAAATCGACCATTATTAGGGTGTTAGGGTGTACCCTAATATTTTCCAGTGCATCAAGAAATGAGGAGTGGGAATCCTGGGGCATGGCGGGAGATCTGTAGCAAGCTACAGTTTGGATTGTGGTCTTGCCCAGAGTTAGTTGCACTTGCATAATCTTGGATGCATTATGCTGAGTAACTAGCCTGGAGATGTGGATATCCTTAATGAATATGGACACGCCTCCACCTTTAATGTTTCGGTCCAGGTTAGGTGGCCGGAAGGTGTGGTATGAATTATTGTCTGGTAATAAAGGGGTGTGCTCTGGAGCCTTGAACCAGGTCTCTGTCTATGTTCTCCATTTTAAGGATTGCCTCGAGTGAGTGAATTTTGAGGTTTAGACTTCTAGTATTGAGTAGCATTACCCTCAGATTTTGCTTGCTTCTGCCTGTTATGGTGGTGAATCTGTCATTTGAATCTTTTCTAAAAAAAGGCACTATAGGGGTGGCAAGAGCCTTAGCCGGTATTCGAAATCCCAAGGGCGACAGGTGCAGGCCATCTCTGGCAAAGCACTGTGGTTTGTCGATCATGTCATCCCAGGCAGAGAGATACTGGATCCCCTTAGAATGACTCCAGAAGCTTAGCCACTTGTTGAAGTCAATCATTCTGTCCTGGTACTGTGGTATCATTCTGGGTGATGGCAGGATGCTACTCAGGGATAGGGTCATACCTGTCTGGGTTACAAGATTGGACAGCTCCTCCATTTCTCTCTTCATGTAGTCCAGGGAGGTACGTCTCAGGGCTTTCACACCAACATGGAAAGTGACAGTCATATTTGTACTTGTTGTGGAGTGACCTGAGTGCGTGCATTATGTGGCAGATCCTGGCACCAGACAGGCAGCTGACAGTAACTTTCTCCTTGTTTAGTCTGGTGAGTGGAACATCAGTGTGCCTGACTATAGAGTCACCTATGACTAGAGTGTTGGGTACGTTGTTATGCCTTATGGGCTGTGGTTGAGTGGCACACTGAATTTGTGGGCTTTGTGTCATTTGGGTTGTATTGGGGGGGGGTGGAGGTTGCTTGCGTTTCTGCTTTGGAGGTCCCTGTTGATTGGGTAGATTTTTATTGAGAGCCTCCGTGAATGTAGATGTGTGTTTTGTGTTTCTTTGTGTGTGTTTTGGTGGTGTAGGGTTTGAAGGACTATGTGATTAGTGTGGTGTGGTGCATGTGTTTACCCTTTCCTCTTGACTGTCTAGTCCAGTCTTGGGTGGAGAGAGCTTTGCTTCCAGTTTCGCTATGTAAGTGCATCTCTCACAGGTTGTAGTGTAGGCAATTGACGCATTGCCCCAAGATTCCCAGATTCAGGGTCTATATTATATTCTCGAAAGCCGACCATGTCGAATCTGACATTGTCAACAAGAGAATATCGAACGCTCAGAATCTCGAGCGTGTAAAAGGAAATCTCCATAAGGGGAGATTTCCATTTACTGCAATGTAGTGCGGTCTCTGAGTTGGTATATTTAAGTAGCGGGGGTGTGGGGGGTGCAGGGTGGTTTGCCCCCCCTGCTTAAACCCGTTAGGATACTTTTTTCTTTTTGTCTTTTTATAAGGTCGATGTTTGAAGGCATCGACCATATGTTCAATGTTTTCAAACGTCGATCTTACAATATAGACCCCAGATTCATCAGGTAGACAGGAAAAAACATTGGGAGCTGACCCTTAGACATGCATGGCTAGGTGCTTATTTATTAAGTACTAAAAACTGTTTTCCTCTAGCAAGTGAGGAAAGTTGAGTGCTGTATTAATTTATAGCTTATTTAGTGCTTACAGTGTGTTCTGAACAAGTGCTGAGCTCAAAGAAACAGATTTGAGTGCTGAAACTAAAAACCTGGCTAGTTCTAAGAAACAAAATTAAGCTAGAAGGTTTCCCTCCAACACAGAAAGGCTTGGGGGCTCAGAAGCTTACAAACAGTCCTGGGTACAGCAAATCTATATCTGGACTAGATGACTTACAGGAAAGGCAGGAAACAAGCTTAGAAATTATTTTTCTTTTTTTTTTGTAAAGTGGAAAGGGGAAAGGAGGAGCAGAAAGTAAGTGGGTTGGCCTTTTCAAATATTGCCCAGGATTAGGTAGAATGAGGTAATGACACTAGACTTGGAGGAGTGTCCCAGATCAAATTTACAGTAGGGGCGGGCAACTGCAGAGCCACCAAGTATAAAAACAGGATACCAATAGGGAGGGATGGTGAGAAACAAAAAGTATAACAAACAAACCTAACCAGATGCGTAACAATTGTAGAAAATTTCTAGTTAATACCTCACACACAGTGAAACTAGCTAGAAAAGTATATGCAGACAATAAAGTGCTATAAATAACTTGTAAAATAAACAAAAAAAAAACAGTTTACTTAATGTTATATATCACAGATCAGTTTGCTCAGTGTGAAATGGCAGAAACACTCACAAGTTAACTTGTTTAAGTAACAGAAAGTTGAAACCTGAAACAACTTAAAAAAAAAAGCTTGAAAGAACCAGTGAGGTACTTACTCCAAGCCTAGTCCAGGTAACCCCAATCAGCCAATGACCATAAACACTTCACTCGCACTGAAATGCTATTCTGGCTTTGGCTAAACTAAGATGGCCTGGAACATGTGCTCAGACACAACAGCCTCTACCAACAAACCACTAGGCCCAAAACAAGCCTGAATATGGACAATGCTACGACTACCCACACTACTTGGGTAGAAAAAAACTGCGGAAATGTTTAAACAGATAAAGGAGCAAGGAGACTCTAGAGAATGCTTTTTACTGCAAACAAGTTATATGATGCACTCCTTGGCAGGAAATCAGAACAAACAAACCCAACTAGCTGCTTAACAATTGTAGAAAATTTATAATTAATACCTCACACGCAGTGTAACTAGCTAGAAAAGTATATGCAGACAGTAAAGTGCTATAAATAACTTGTAAAAATAAGCAAAAAAAAAAAAAAAAAAAAACAGGATACTTAATGTTTATCACAGATCAGTTTGCTCAGTGCCCTTCCTCCGATTAGCTCAGTGTGAAATTAGTATACATTTGGTGAAGCATTGCCTGCTTGACCATCAGCTCCCTGCAGTTTTAGTCCATCTGTTCCTTATGGCACGGGGACTGTTCCCAGCCCATTTGTTTCCCATGAGGCTGAGCAGACTGTGGAGCTATCATACTGCTAGCCATTAGGGCATTTTTTTATATGTGTTGCCAAATCCCTCACCCTGGTGGTGACATGTGCTTTGCCCATCACTGTGGAGAGACCTCCTATGCCTTTGATATGGAAGTGCGCTTGCTGCTTGACACGCCTCAGCAAGGGCTACCACACTAGCTTGAGTGAATCCACCCACATCCTTTCTCATGAAGCCTGTTCCTGGTGGGCTTGGTCTGTGCCACAGCCATCCCCCAACCCCCACCCTTCCTGGAGGGCCCAGATCACCACAAGAGGAGGAACCACCACAACCCCTTCCTGACAGATAGATGTGCCAGTTAAGTTGCTTATTTCTTGTCTACCTCTCTCTTGCTGTTTCTGTTTCCTGAGCTGCTAATTGATGTCCAGCCATATGGGTTGCAGTCATAGCTTTATTCTTCTGTGTCACAGAGCTAGAAACAGAAATATTATTTGATAGTTTTGAGAACGTCCGGTGTCAATGTGTGGGCCTGGATTTGTAAATGTGCTCTAAAATTGTTTTATTGGCTCGAGAATTATGTTTTTCTACAGTTTGTAACTTTTGGCATGTTCATTTTGTTTTTAGTGGTATGCCTTATGTTTTTAAAGGTGCTAAGTTTGTGTATTTTGCTAAGGGAATGTTTCCAAGCCACCCAAGCCTTATGCCCCATTTTTGTCTTTTGCATATGTGCTTCCCTTGTTATCCAGTATCTTAATAATTTTTACACTACCCTCAGAATTTTCTTCCTCCTTAATGACCCACATCTGACGTTTCCTTCCCATAATGTTAATGTTTGACAGTAAATGCATTTCTCTCTTACCAAATAACTTTGTTTGGTTTAAGCATACATGTTACACAACCTGTAATGCACCTCACACATTAAATTTCTATTTGCTGTTACCTCTGGAATATTTTTCCTTTTACTTTGCCCCTGTTGATCATTCATTCCTCTCTGACACTTGGCACATTTGTTCTCCTTCACTGGGAAGTGGGTTGGTTGAGAAGGGACACATTTATGTAGCTGTTGGTTTGAGATTTTTCTGTTTTTTGCTCTACTCCCTATGTGCATGTGTGAAGGCAAGCTCCCTGCAGGTGGCTTTGCAAACCATTGGACCTGTCCCCTTGTTTATGTGAGTGTATATTCCAGCAAGTGACCCTACCACCTGCAGTGAGACACTACAGGCCGTCTTCCCCAGTCTCCACGAGGGACCAATCCTGCCTGTTCATGTACTCCCAACATGAGTTTTACCTCTCTTAATCTGCCCATTTATTCCTCTCACTTTTACTTGGCTCCTCCAGTGCTGGGGTTGCTGATTGAATTCTGGTTATCTTGGTTTTAATAAGGGGTCCATCCCTCTACAGCGCCGTAATACTTTTAATCACTCTTCTTTACATATAGGAAACAATTCTTATTTCAGAAGGAAATGAAAAAATAGAGAAAATTACCCATGACTGTACAATTTGATCTTTTCCTTCTCTTGTTTTGGGTACAAACTTAATCTACTGAAACAAATTAGTCACACGGTTGTTGCTTTAGCCACTAAACAGCATTCTTGCTGGATTTTAATGCTCTTCACTTTCAGTGATGGTGACAAAAAGAGTACATCCTCATTTTACTTCAAGCCTTTGTGGTTTTCATTTGGTTTCTTTTCCCCGTACCACCCTTTATATCCAGTTGTTGCTCCTCTCCTGTGACCCAAACTGTAATTGAGAAAATCAGTTTTCATTTTCTACTTCAGAATTGCTTTTCCAAAATGCAGACTTTTGATCTTCCTTTACTGTCTCACTTTACACATTCTCTACACTTTCATAGCCAATACTTCTGCTTGCTGTTAACTTACAGTTTTTTCTCTATGTAGTTTTCTTCTCTATATAGTCCAACCAAAAATTATCACCTTTTTAAATATTTTCTTCATTCAGATTTTTAGTTTTCCTTGGTGTCTTCCATTTTCCCACAGCCCATATTTTCTTTTCATACAACGTTTTCTAAGTGACCATTTTTCCCTAGGAAATGGCATTTGTTTGGTTGGTCATAATAGAACAGAGTACCTCTGCAGTTAGCTGCTCTCTCATTTGACACTAAATGTGCTAGTGCATTTTTTTTTAAATAAACGTCAGTTTTTAATAATCACTCTATATGGGTGACCTTTTCAAAAGGTCAGTTTCCACATTACCGAATCACAGACTTACATATATGAAGTCAGAGATTACCATTTCTCACAATATTCCTTTTTGTCTGAGACCTGTCTGTCTCAGAGTTGGTATGAGTAAGGTTTTTTTTTTTTTTTTTTGGGGGGGGGGGGGGTCTTGCTCCTAAAATTTGTCTTTTTTCCAGACATGTCACTTGAGTCTGGACCTTTCAATAGGGAGCCATCCATACGCCATTAGTTTAGAAAATCTTTATTATTTTGTTTGTGTTTAACCATGGTAGAGCACTGATCTCTCCACACACCTTTTTCAGACTCGTCCCCGAAACGCTCTGGTTAAGTCACACAGTTAAGCAGTGGAGGCTAAGGGAATCAACCCTAGACCACAGGAAATAGCTCTCTAGCAGCTCCTTAAATCCTCTACACCAACTGTAGACAGTATTTCACAGTTTTACAAAGTAAAAAGTGGAGGCTAAGGGAATCCACCTTAGACCACAGGAAATAGCTCTCTAGCAGCTCCTTAAATCCTCTACACCAACTGTAGACAGTATTTCACAGTTTTACAAAGTAAAAAGCGGAATTGTTTTTTTATATCATTGGAAACCTAAACTGTATATTGTCATTTATTTATTAATTTTAAAGTTCAGTTTATATTTCGCCTAACCCACAGAAAATAAGGTTTCCCAGGATGGAACTGTTCAAGAAAAAAAACTGGTTTGGAAGATTACGTGAGAAGGGAAAATTTGAAGTTTACAGCTATCCTGGAGCAGCTCAGATGAGATTGCATAAGCTTTATGAAGACTAATATTGTAGGATACATCAAGAGAGAGGGCACATCATGTTTGTCCCAAGCACTCCTGCAAGAAAAAAAAAAAAAAAAAGTCTGGTGAGACCAGTAATTGTGAAGATCTAAACATACCAGCAAAAGGAGATGCTAACACAACTGTGGTAGATGGTAAATGTGTTGAAAATTGAAGACACCAGAGTATTTGTGGAAAATATTTTACAGGTCAGAAACCAAATAAATTTATTCTAGTCAGTAGGGAGCGTCTTTGAGCTGAGTTGAGATTTCATATGTTGTATACTGCAATATTTAGTGTGTGTTTTCCTGGGGGTGCAAATATATTTCTGAAGGCTAACCAGGAGAACGAAGTCGAGCAGTAACTGCTAGGAATAAGCACTGTGATGAAAGACCAGCTGCAAAGCTCTATGTAAGGAAGGAAAACCCAAGAGCGAGGATGCTAGTCCAAATTGTTACAAATTAAAGTGTTAAGAGAACCAAGCAGTAGAAATGGAACTGACTGGAAAAATCTGCAGAGAAATGGGGCTTTGCATAAGGAGTCATTGGAAGACAACTGTACGAGAAAGACTGGTGCAAAAGTGGACTTACTAATTATGTGGGAGGTCTGCAAAACATCAACGTCTCATTGCAGATGTTGGGAATGAAACAGTGTGGTATTTTGAAACATATTGCTTGCACCTCTACTGTTTGTTTTGTAAAGATGAGAATGTAATTATATTACTATTGCTTCTGATTACTCTGGCTGGGGACAAGATTATTATAGCTTATGGAAAGGTAAACACTGTTAAACTGTCTATAGTCAAATATAAAGAAATGAACAATGACTGGCTGTTAACATTCAGAAATAAGCACACTTATTGGACAGCCCAACCAGCATGCCCATTGTAAATCAAGCATATACCAGAAGCAAAAATTCTGGTTGCTTAAGTAGCATTGAGTGACCAGGCTTATTTTTTCTATTGGTATATGGTAGACCAGCATTAGTCTGAAGGAAAGAAACTCTGAAACTTAAAATCGTGTCACTATTTAGTGACTTTGTTCCCCATAAAATTTGTTGTTTTCCAATAAATCATTGAGAATGAAGTCACTAAATAATGGCACGCATTTCAGTTTGAGTTTCCTTTAGACAATGCACAGTTATTGTCGCAAATCTCCAAGTTTATAAGAGCAACATTAACCATCGGTCCCCTACTTTATTTATGCTTTGTCCACATTTCTTTAAGTAAAAGGTTGAGGAGTACATATGAGAGCCGAGAAAATACAAAGTAAATCGGGTGCGTGCTGCAAAACTAAAGAAACATACCTGATTTTCCTTGTATTTTCCACTTTTCTCTCTTGTACCTCTAAACTGTCTAGAGGTAAGTTTTTTTCCCTCTAAAAATAATTAGTAGGTTTGAGTGTGCTAGGCATTTTAGTATAAGGTGTTATGCTAAGGTGAATGTTTGCAGTTTAAAAGCTGCATTGTCTAAGAAGATCAGTTCATTTTAGTGTGTAGCAAATTAATCCGAACAGTGTATCCAGTTGCATTTGTTGGAGGGAAGATCAGAAATATAGTGCTGAAGCAGTATTATGGATGTACGAAGTTAGTTTGAGCAATCCTAAAAGGTAGAGGAGTTAGTAAATATGTAATCTCTTGCATTATTTTACTAATGTTTTTCTTAGTATTAAAGTTATGTTAAAAAAAAAAACTTTTTTAAAGGTGTCTGTATGTTCTACCAATTTATCATTTTTATTTGCTGGTATTTCCAGCCAAGGCAGGCATCAGATGTAGGAAGCGTTAGCAAAGAGTAGTTGATTGGATGGATGAGCTGTAGCTGAGGAGCTTCAGTAAGCAGGTGGTGATTCTATGGAAGTGAAGCTTATTCATTAATGGCTGTTTGATTGCCTGCTTGGGGACTTCATTGAATTTAACATAGAAAATATATTAAGGTGATCATTAGAGAGGCCATATTTAATTTGCAAAGAAGGGTGTACTCAGCTACTCATGCTGTTGTAACAGTACTCTAAGCATAGGACAAGCAAAAGTTTTAACAAAAAAAAAAAAACAGCCAGGGAAATGAATATTAGAGCTGGGTGAGGAAATTATTTGGATAAAGTAAGAATATGCAGGTTTTCTCTTGACTGGTGGTAGAAACTAATTAGTTTTAGATTTATTTAGATATGTTTCTCTAGTGTGAAAAGCAAACGAGTATGTATCTTTGCAGCGCAAACATAAAGTTTAGGTTAGTTAACTGTTTCAGTAGCCATCTGATGGGAGTATTTGCCGTGATGAGATTTTAAATGGATGCGATGCCGTAATTTTTTTTTTTTAATTTACAAAGTGTATGTATATATTGTTACTTGGTTTTTGTGTGTGCTTGAGTTGGGGGTTATAATGTTAGGAATGGTATTACAAAGTGCAGTATGTCCAATTTAAAAAAAAAAAAAAAATGTTGCAGTAGTTTTACCATTCATCGAATAGCATGCATATGCAATAATGTGAGGGGTTATGTTTCAGATGTGTAGGATCATAGGAAGTGACTAGGCTAATGGCCCTAGGTCCTTTTACACGCCTAACCAAGTTTTACCCTTATTTCCGTCATCAGCATCTGTTGCCCCTGTCTAAGAGGGACACAGGTGGAACCTGTTATGAATTTGTCATGCTATAGAAAAATTAAAGGGGAATAGCAACTAAAATGGCTGCATTTTCTATTTTCTATATTAGCATGGAATATAAATGGCCATATAGCTACAGGGAAAAGGCGGGGTGTTTTATCCTACTTATAGAAAAGTAGGGTACAAATAGCATTGTTGCACGAGACACGTTTGGATGAAGCAGAACACATGAATCTGAAAGAAGGAATTCAAAGGACATTATTCAGTTGACTACCAGGGGCAGATGAAAAGAGACATGATGGTATTACTAGAAAGAGGGGGTTTCTTTAGTAATCAGAAAGAAAAAAAATAGACATAGGTGTGCGGCTATGAGGAGCCGGTCTTTTGAGAATATCATTATGCTGGTGATTATGACCCACTAAGGCTTTAATTCCTAGAGGTAAGGATAATGCTGGGGGGAAATAAGTCGCTATCAGTGGATCCCAGTTATAAGGAGAGATGAAAATATGGTTTGTAGTAATGTGTCAGTGAGCTGAGGGAGACTAGTACTAGAGAGGGGAGAAATTATTAAACGTATATGGATATTTGGGATGGAGGATGCAGTAAATGGTTTTAGAAGCTCAAGTGGAATTTACTTATTCCAGGTGGTATAAGAATTGGGCAAGATTAGATAGATACTGTACTACATTAGGAGATGCTCATCTGCTTGTGAGAATCCAGGTACATCAGACACAGTATGTGATCACACACCTGTAAAGGTCAGGGTAAGGGCTGCAGGTAGTGGTAAGAGATAGTAGTTGGTACTTCATACTTGTTTATTGAAAAGGCAGGTATTTAAGGAATGAATGGCATGCAAGACTGGGGAAGTAGGAAAGATGGAAGAATGTTGT
This sequence comes from Protopterus annectens, assembly GCF_019279795.1. Taxonomy (NCBI): domain Eukaryota; kingdom Metazoa; phylum Chordata; order Ceratodontiformes; family Protopteridae; genus Protopterus; species Protopterus annectens. Next base: position 724,249,898 of record NC_056736.1, on the reverse strand, counting down.
GTTAGAGATTGCCAGTGCCTGCGAAGAAATGCATAGATTTGAAAGCTGTAGTTGAAGGTAAAAAAAGGGAGATATGAGGAAATGTTATTAGAAGATATCTTGAAGGGGGTGGCAATGGTTAAAGCATGGCAGAGTAACTTGGAGGAGCTGAGAGGTGCAAGGAAAGCATTGAAGAATATTTGGTTAACATTCATGAGCTTGTAGAAGTGCCACTTAAGCAATTATTTTATAAAAATAATCTTGGAGCACAAAAGGATTTCAGTGCCGAAGCTTAGGAAACCGTGGGGAGAGCGATAGCAAACCTGAGGGATCCTATTTCCAGGAAATGAAAAAAAGACCAAAAGGAATTACAGTAGTAGTATTTTGAGTCTCTACAAGGCAGATAAATGGTGAGATCAGGAAAACGTTCTCTTTCAGAATGTGTATGAGCTTAAGGGTCAACAGTTAATCGTTAGTATAAAGGAGGAAGAAATAAAAATGATGATAGGTTGTCAAGCTCACAGCCGAGTCACCAGGGATGGATGATGTACCTGTAAAAATTTGAAAGTTGGAGGAGAAGGGCTCTAATAAGCATCTGGAAAAATCATTAAGTCTTTAAAAAGGGGTACCTATTTCCTGGAAGAAAACAGTGGTGGTAGTTTTACTTGGAGGTGAAGGATCCTGCAGACCCTGCTTTGTATAGATACAATCTGAGTGATTATTGAGGAGAAACAGCCATTTGACAACATAAGGCTGATATACAAAACACAAGCAGAAGGTTATAAATCAAAGTGGAAAAGTATGATAATGATGCTGGAGTGTGGGTGGGTCAAGAAATAAGGAGTGTAGGATTTTGCATACAGGTTCTTAAGAAGAGTAACAAAAATATACGGAATATTACATTTGTAAAGTAATAGGAAGTATTCCAAGAACTGTAACCCCACTTAGGAATGGAGAAAGGAGATATTGCCAGTAGTGATGGCTGCAAGTAGGGGCATACAAATAGGTAAGAGGGGGGACAGAGTGTGCAGGTGAACACTAGCTAACTAACCAAGGTATTTGAAGCTAATAACTTGAGAGGGAAAGTTATTAGGGAGTTGGGCTGAGGCCAAGAAGTCAGTTGGACTTAACGTTACAGTCTGCTGTCCCTACCAGGGATTAACATCAGAGTACAGGCAAAGAGAAAGCTACAAGGGAGTGCTAAGTGATATACCAGTTCTGACAGAGCTTTTAGTTGAGTTTGGAAAAGAAACTGCTTTTACAAAAGAGATAATTAGTAGGGCATGCAAAATGTTGCACAATAAATATGAGCCAATCAGAGGAGCTTAGAAAAGATTGGAGAGACTGGAATAGCAATTTACAAGGGAACGATGGGGGGAAATACATATGGCTCCCAAGTACGTATCAAAGTCCAGAAGGGTTTAGGATTTTTGCTTAAAAGTGTTTGCAAATGTATTTTTGTACCTCAAGTAGAATACAGTGAATTTTTTTCTCAGATAAACTCCAAATGCTAGAGGTATAAGGAGAAAGAAGCAATTGAGAACATATTGTTTGTGTGTGTGTGGCAAGTTGGCAGATTTTAAGATAATTCACTACAGAGTACTTTGTTTGAAATGTAGAAGAAACAAAGGGTTGTAAATAATGGTGGTATTTTGTGCTGGGATGAAGGGTCTAAATTGTTAGGACATGGTAAGGCCTTATTGGCTGCCAAAAAAGCAGTTACTAGAAAATTGAAATCGGTGGCAATTGGTCTAGTCTGAAGTACTGAGTATTGCAAAAGAGATAAAATAACTGGATGTGGGATCTTCAGGAAGTGAAGAAGCAAACTGCATAGAAATAAATGGAATTTATGGGAGTAATAACATGAAGAATAATGTTCAGGTGGAGGAAGGTTTAAGGGAAAGCAGGATTGAGCAATTTATGTAATGTTGGCGTGAATGAATATTAAAATGAAAAGCTGTACCATCAACCCCCTATGTCCCATTTTCCTATATAGGGTTGGGGTATTGTCAACTTTCACCATTTCTCTTCATTCATTGTGACACTCGTATCTGACCATTGCAGATATTCTCTCACACAGTCCATCCACCTCTTTGCAGGGAAGCCCTCATTTCCTCTTGCCTTCTTGCCTTCTTCCTATGTGATATATGCGTCACGAAAGGAGATATTGGTTGCCCAGCTATCTGGAATTTTGTACATGGTTGTGTGTCATTTGTGAATGTCAATATGCTTCATGTAAGATGTTTGTGTTACACCTGTATTAGAACTGTACGATATGTGTTTATCAAACTGTTGGTACAGAAGTGTGTGTTGAAAATGTATTTTACAAAGTACTGAACTTAGATGTATCCCCAGTGTACCCTACTGGAAAAGAACAAAAATGTACATGCACTCTTGTAACTGTTTAAATGTATATATTTTAACAATGTTGACTGAAACACAGGAGGTTAACTTCAGAACAATAGTTGAAATTACTTTATGGCTGAGCAATAAAAAAATGTTACCTTTCAGCTTCAGTGCAGCAACAGACATATACTGTCTGTACTAGAGAGGTTTTCTGCATTGTCTTTAAAGGTGGGGGAATGTAAATTAGTTTACGACTTCCACCATTTGCCAAAAGATCTGAGGTCTGTATATTTTCACAGGTGGATACTAAGTACTGCTAGTGTTTAGCAGCAGGGGGTTTTACCTGGGATAGTCACATGACAAGAAGTTATGTCATTCTGCAAGCTATCCCAGCAGTAATATTTAAGATATTAATTTGGGAAGTCTGAGAGTGAGTATTCTGTATTTGTTTTTGACCTGACAACATCAAGATCCACTCGCCACATCTGCCTTGCTTGCTATGAAGAAAGTGTACTAGGGTACAGTATAATTCTTTTAGATAGTAAGGAATATAGCAAAGCTTAGCTTAGATATTTTTCTTTATTTATTTGGGACTGTCCTGCAATGTTTTAAATATTTCCTGTATTTTTGATATCGCTGTACATATATATTTGGTATTGTTTTGTCCGTTATTTATTGGTTGACAGACACTTATTTAAGTTCTGAGAGTACTTGCTTATTTATTTGGTGACACTGTGTGGGCCACTCCTAATAGCCTTGCTCTTGGTCAAACCACTGTTTGTATTGGTAGTAACATTACACAACAAGATTGGACACCCTTTAAGTGCCTTAAAGTAGCTGATAAAGAGGTGGCTGGTGGCAGTAATAACTACTTTATAGTTTGGGCAGAAGGAGGCATAAATAGTAAACCTGTGCCAGCCTTTCCTAGGTGTGCGCGCATGTGTAAAACAAATGTCAAGGAGTGTGTGTGTTAGCTACTTGTGCAGGGACAGGAAGCACTGGTTGGACAGAGAGAGTGTTGGAGGGCTTGAATGGCCACTCAGCTGAGATCTCAACTCTATAGCTGTGCCACTGGGTAGTCTTATTGGGGATCTGGAGAAACCAGCGCCGGTCTGACTGTGGTCTATACTCTTAAGGGACATTGCACTTGACACAGTAAGGTATATCTCGAAATACTGTTGTGTACCTGTCATCCTCCTAGTATACGTCTCCCACCAGTGCTACTGGTAAGAATTGAGGCTCCTTGATTACTGGGCCAAAGGTGGGGCGTCACAATATGTAGACTGCATGAAAACAATAAGTATCAGTTTGGATTGTTTTCTATTAATGTATGTGTACTTATGTCACTGTTTCATTTTGAATTCAATAAGCATAGGTTAGTACTAGGCTTGTGGGGCATTTTAAACCTTACCAATCGTCCTATTTGAGAATCAAACCCTGCACCCTTTGTGTGTAAGAAAAACCTTGTCCATTATGCCCACCTCTTGTTTAAAAAATTTTAATAGAACTTTGATAATCCAAAAGGATGCAGAGGAGAAAAAAATACCATTACTTCTGGTAAGCCTGGATGCCGAAAAAGCAATTGACAGGGTGAGTTGGGTTTTTACGTTCAACAGTGTTTGGAGTTGCATTCCCTGTTGAAATATTTAAATTGGTAAGAAAGACACTGTCAGAAGCAAGAATAAAAGTAGGGGGATTTGGGGGTGACTTCTGCTGTGGCCGAAGGCTGAACAGAAACAGTCCTAACCTCTTCTGTGAGGTAGAGTGTTTAAATGAACTAAAATACCTGTTTTTTGTGGTAAAATTTGTGTTCATTGAAGTAGTCTTCTGGGTAGTTATACTAACTATCTAAAAATGAGTAGGAAAAATAAGTTGAGTACAAATAGTACATGGACTTTCAGCCATCAGCTTGTGATCCACTTGTGACAGAAGAGTTGGCTCAGCCTAGGGACATGTGCAAAAAGAAGTGATCTGTATGGGGATATTCAGGAGAAAATTAATAAACTGTACCAGGATGCTATGAAAATTGGCATCAAGCTGGCAGAAATACTGGAAAAAAAAGCTGAATTGGAGAACCAGATGATGTGGGATTATAGTAATATTTCTGAAGGCTAGGCAAGACAATTGTAACTGTGCTATAAGGAAACAAATTGCCCTATGGTTGGAAACCCTGCTGGAAGAAATTACGCTAGACATGGCACATTGATTGGCTGTACTTGGTAGAAGAGCAGTGGTGCCCCCCCCCCCCACCACCACCACCACCACCACCAATTCTTGTGCAAGTGCAGAGTTTCCAACTTAAGGAACAGATTCTGTCAGGGTTGTGGAATAAAGGCAAGATACTATCAAAACAGGGCAGTAAAGTTTATGTGATAATGATTATTCTCCAGCCACAGGAGTGAGGAGGAACAAATTCTTCCCTTCCATTTGTCTTTGCCGAAATTCAAACATGTGCCAAACTGCTCTGTGAGGTGCTTAACTATTATGCACTGCAGTGCTTTTAAGTATTAATCTCATGCTTAACAGTGCTCAGAGGCCATGAGAGGATAGCAGAATTAAAACATTAAAACGTAAGCAGTTTATTCGGACTTTTCATTCAAACTTAAAAAAAAAAATGTTTGGCTTCATGATGCACCTCATGGGTGGCCACACCCTGTGTGGCAGAGGTTAGTGTATTATGGCTTTCTAAAGTATAAAGCACTGTTGCCACACTTTTCCCCTTAACTTTTGTTGTACATGGGAACAGATGTTCTTCGTGTTTCATTGTTGCAGTCATTACATTTGGGTTATCTGCCTGCAGGTAGCCTTCAGCCAGCCTGAATATCAAAGTCTTGGATTCCTGAGTCTGATGCGGTCTCTTCTTCCATGATGTCAGGTCATCAGGGGTATAAAACATGCAGCTGATGCCATTACATCAGTCTTTCTTGCAGTGCGGTGCTCGAAGCAGAAGCAGTTCGCAAGTGCCGGTCAGCCGACTCCTGAAATTTTTGTTTTCGAGTTTCAAAACCGAAGTCTTCAGAAAAGCTAAGTACCCCGTTGGGGATCGTTTTTCTTGTTCTTAACCAATGTCAGTAAAACTTAACAATTGTATTACCTGTGGAAATACCTCATAAAGATTTTCATTCGTACTACATTCCTTGCTTTAGGCTCAGACCACGACGTCCCTCGCTGTCGGTTTTGTGCCTTATTCAACCCCCGGACTATTCGTTGTCGTTTTCTTTTTGCAGCAAATTATTTTGGTACTTGGTTTAACTATCCAGAAATGGCTTTGGTAAGCCATCCGACTACAGACATTCCAAAAAAATGTAAAGATAAAGACAGAGACAGACCGCATAGGTCCAAAGCTGCTAACGACACTTCCGTTAAGCTAGTCGCCAGTTCGCTGGTACTCAGTGTGGAGCTTTCGCAGCCCCTGATGCCCGCTACTTCAGATTTGCAGGCCTGTACTGTGACCCATTCGGAGTCCGGTATGCCGCGAGATGCTTCTTTGACTATGGAACCTGCGAATGTCTGTCTCTACCTTGGATGGGTCTGGAGCAGCTGTGCAGGCACCGGCTTCTGAGGGTGTATTCAGTCCTACTGACTTGCATTTCAAACTGACACCATCTTCTTCTTCTTCAAGGCTTAAAACATGACCCACGCCTAGAAAACCGACGTCCAAAATGCATGGTCAGGCTCATATGCCTAAAAAACAAAATATAAGAATGGCTGAAGACCTTATTACTTTAATTAGGGGAAGCCAGCCTTCACCCTCTAATAGACCTAGAACTGATTTTCCTTCTGATTCTTCTGATCAGAATTCTGAAATTTGTGTTTCTTCTGATTACCAGGATTTGCCCTTAGCTATCTACCTACCTACCTATGAGGATTCTGATGCAGTGGATTCCATTCTCTCTGCTTCTCCACTGCTTCTCCTCCAGAAAATTTTTCTTTTGATGAAACCTTGCACACTCTTAGGGAGCATTTCCGTTGGGAAAGCCAGGATTACTCTAACTCCAAAAAGAGGCTTAGGGGATTCTTACTCCTCCCTCAACACAAGCCTTTAGCTATCCCTCCTGTCCTGGACATTGTAGATGATGCCTTCTTGGAATCTAGCCTGGTCCCAGACCCTACCTCCAGCTGCCAGGAAGCCTGACCGGTATTAGAGTACCTGACTCTCACAAGTTCCTCTTCAAGAACCCTACTGCGGACCCAGAGACAATTTCCCAAGGACCTAAATGCATTAAGGCTACTACTGCCAAAAATCCTACCCCCTCTGGTAGAGATTCCAAGGCCTTGGACAGATGGGGTTAGAAGGTATACATTTCTGCTACTTTGGCCATTAAGGCCTTAAACTGCCAGTTTCATATGTTTAAGTATCAGCAGCATATTATGGGACTACTTAAACAGAAAATTATGTTGATTCCTGACTGTGCTGAAAATAAAGAATTACAGGATTTAATGCATTCTGCTGAACAAGTTGGTAAACATACTTTGCAATATGGTTTTGACTCTTTAGATGCATCTTGCAGGGCTGCTGTCACTGGGTCTGTACTTAGAAGACATGCTTGGCTTAAGGAGCAAAATTTGCCAGATCATGTTAAAGCTAAATTACTGGATGCTCCCTTAAACCAAGACCGCCTGTTTGGCAACAAAGCAGAAGGCATCCTTAAAAAGATGGAGGAAAAAGCTAAATCTATGCAAACTGTTAAAGATTTCCTGCAAGTACAGCCTCCTAGATTTAGTAGGCATTTGACTTCTGAGAATTGATCCTTTCCTGTCTCTTCCAGGCCTGCTCAGTCCAAACCCAGGACAGCAGACCACCTAGGCTACAGTCTCGAGGTACTTACAGGCCTGCAGTGGGGGGCTCCCACTTCCAAAGCTGGAAGTAGTAAGACACACCCCCCCATGGAAAAATGTCACAATGACTTAACCTTAAACCTTCCAAGCCCTGCTTAACTGCCTGCTCCTTTAGGGGGAAAGATCGCCCTGCATGCAAAAAACTGGGAACTCATTCCCCAGGACAAATGGGTTTTAAATATAGTTTTCCAAGGATGCAGATTCCACTTCTACACCTTACCAACCCCAAATGGTTGGCCAGACCTACCCTCAAATCAGTGGGCGGAGGCTCAACAGCAGGTTCTCTCTTCTAGTATCTGGGCTATTCAACCTATCCCAGCAGAAAAAAGGAACAAGGTTTTTACTCAGGACTTTTCCTGGTACCCAGAAAAGACAGCTCCTGGTGTCCTATCCTGGACCTCTCTATTCTAAACACCTTTTTGGTAATCCCAACATTCAAAATGTTAACACTTCAACAGCTACTTCCTATGCTAGGCAAAGATGCCTGATTGGCAACTTTAGACTTAAAGGAAGCTTACCTGCACATTCCAATAAGGGAATCTTGCAAGAAATTCCTTTGATGTCCTATGTCTAACAGAAACCTGGCTCAAACCAGGAACAAAGGATAACGAAGTCATCCCACCAGGGTACAATATAATGAGGTCAGACCGAACAACAAAAAAACGAGGAGGCTTAGCAATTTTGTATAAATCTGATCTAAATGTATCTCTAGTAGACTTAAAATTACCATTAGATAATCATGTAGAAATCCTTGTCTCTAAACTCCATTTTAATTCTAGCAAAACTATCTGTATAATATGCTCCTTACCTACCTCTAGGCAATAACGTCAACACCCTTGAAAATATCTTGTGCTGCCTCTCGTCTTCCCTCCCTCAAGAAACCTTTGTACTTGGAGACTTTAATATAGACTGAAACTGCTGTACTTCAAATAAACCTTCAATCCATATAAACTTGTATGGCTTTTCTCAATTGATCACCACCCCAACCAGAATCCAGAATCCATAAGCCCACTAACAAAGAGAGTACCTTAGATTGGACCCTAGTAAGAAACTATCCCCTCACTTATGTAGCAGACATCCTGCCTGATGATATTAGCGACCATTCACTCACCTATATAATTAGGCATAATACCTTCTTCCCTAAACAACCTATCTTTAAAACTCAGAAACAGAGAACACTTTAATGCTATAAATTTCCAAAAAGAGCTTGAAGTCTGTGATTGGTCTCCCTTAAAACAACTCTCCCTTGAGGAAGCAGTATCCTATTTTAACTCCAGATTCTTACAAATACTGGAATATCATGCCCCTAGTCATTCTATTAGAACCAGATGCAAAGCAGCACCTTGGCTGTCTAAAGAGACAAGACAAAACATCCTAGTAAGAAATAAGATCTGGTCCAAATGGAGATGTACTAAAAGCCCAACTGATCACCAAAACTACAAACAGCATAAAAACACCACAAAGAAATCTATACTCCTTGATAAAAAAAAAAAAAACTACTACCTTAAACTCCAAGAAAGGCATCAACCCCCCCCCCCCCTAACAGTTTGGACAGCTGTTAACAGACTTTTACACCCAGGCTACTCCAAGACACCAACTCCTTCAGCACTTTCCCTAAGCACACCTAAGGAAATTGCTGACACCTTCAATACCTCCTTTACAGAAACATCTCTTGCAAATTCCTTACCTCTTGTCACCCCAATCGTCTAAAATTCGCCACTACTAGCAAACCCCCTACCTTTCAACTAAATCCATTCTCTACATCTTTCATCCACACCTTACTTACTAAACTTAAACCATGCACCCCATCCGCTGATCTCTTACCAGTGGAATACCTGCAAATTGCAGCTAAAGTTCTCTCCTATCCTATTTCCATACTAATCAATAGAACTATTATTGAAGGTTCCATCCCATCTCTCTGGAAAATTTCACATATAATTCCTCTTCATAAGGGTGGTAACTCAACCGAAATATCTAACTATTGCCCTATAGCCTTGCTTTTCCCTCTAGCCAAAATAATGGAAAAATGTATCCACCACCAGCTACTTGATCACCTCCTCGAATATAACCTTCTAGCAGACTGTCAACATGGTTTTAGGCCATACCACATTACTACTACAGCCCTACTATCCTTCACTGATTGCATCAATAAGGCATCACAACAATAATAGGCTCTTTACTGCTCTGTTTATAGACCTATCAAAAGTTTTTGATATGGTGAGCTATCAATTACTACTACAAATTCTAGAACAATACTCATGCAACACAAAGGCATTACAGTGGTTCAAGTCCTACCTAGAAAACCTTCTCTAAGACAGCAACCTCTCTACTCTTCTTGCTATTACTCTTGGGGTCCCACAAGGCTCCATCCTGGGACCTCTCCTCTTCTCTATCTTTATCAATGACCTACAGCTAAATATTCCACAATCTACCTGCATACAATATGCAGATGGTTCCACACTAGTGTGTTCTGCCACCTCATCTGCAAAGCTTCAAGCCATCACCCAGAAAGTATTTAACTCAGTTGAAAAATTATTTTTGCAAAGTTGCCTCCTACTAAACGCCCAAAAAAAACAAATTTCTTGTTTTTACTCCTACACAGAAGTCCCCTTTAATATATCTAACTGTCAAATCCAGCAATGGTACTATAATTACACCTGATCCAACCACGAAGCTGTTCGGAGGAACAGTAGATCACAATCTCAACTTTGATACACATACAGTTAAAGCTGTTAACAGAATACTGGGCTCACTCTATAAGATTAAGTCCTTCCTCACCCCTGAAGCCAGGACCACCATTGCCCATACCCACCTGGTCTCTACTCTCCTCTATGCTACGTCTGTCTATACAAATCTTTCCAAAACTAACCTAAACAAACTAGTAACCTCCCACAACAACATTGCCAGATTTGCTACATTTTCACCATATAAAACCCATCAATGTTTAAATCTCAAACCATTAGGCTGGCTTGAACTCCAAAACCAGCTACTATTTCAGCAACTTACAATTACCCATAAGATTCTCTTTCACACCGATAGGACTCCTATTCTTAATAGCATTGCCACTCCTTATAGAAATCTGTACTACCTTATGTTCGGCAAATAAATTACAAGTAACCACCCAGAAATCCCTTAATAAAGCTGGGGAACTCCCTCTTTTCAAATTCCGTGGGTAAGAGTTGGAACAAACTCCCCATGCAACTTACAATTACTTTAATCCTTATCACTTTTCAAACACCAACTAAAACTACACCTTAAAGTACATTGGTTATGTCCCATGTACCAACCTAGATTAACACCAACCTTCGAGCATACTTCCTTTTTCCCCCCTCTATTTCCCACTAGGTTGCAAATACACCCCCTTCTTAGCCAATATTGTAATTTTCTTATTTTCTTCTTACTTTTCATGAAACTTACTCTTCACTTTTCTATAACCCCTCTCCTCCTCCTGATATTTTCTGTCAGCACTTATGACACCTATGTCATTTCACGCAAAGCCCTGCAAGCATAACTAGATGGAAACCTTCCCCCCTTCCTCACTATTTTTGTCTAACTTTATACCTCTTGTATATACGTCTCTTACTACCACTTAACCAACACCCTCATTTATCCTTCTCTTTTGTTGTTTGTTCCTTCTATGCTAACCTAAACCTACTTCGATTTTAATTACTTACCATTTTGAATCTTTGCTGTTTGAAGCTATTTTATAACTAAATTAGACTATACCTTTTGCTGTAACTGCATTTTCTTTTAACATGCATTATTTCTTATGTAATAATTTTACTGTTTTTGATTTATTTTCATTTGTAGTCCTGTTATATATTAGCTTAATTTTGGAGCTCATCTCCCCGGGCCTCTACTGAAAATGGACATGTATCCAGTTAGACTAGCTTGGTCAACAAATGTAAAATAAAATAAATAATAAATACCTACGCTTCAGAGCAGACTCCATGCACTATCAGTTCTCTGCACTTCCCTTTGGCTTATCTACTGTGCCCAGGGTATTCACAAAGTGTCTAGCTCCAGTCATTGCATTTTGCAGGCAAAGAAATATTCAAATATGCCCATACCTGGACGATTGTGTGATTCAGGCAGAAAGCCAGGACATGTTATTAAAACATCTGGCATTTGTAAAGAAACTTCTAAACTCACTGGAGTACACCATAAACGAAAAGAAATCTCATCTAGTACCCTGCCAACAAACTGGATTCCTGGGAGCAAGCTTGAATACAACTTCCCAGATGGCTTACCTCACGCCAGAGAAACAAGTTTATTTGACAGCCTACTTCAAACTACTGGCCACAAAGACCCAGCTATCTGCAAGCCCTGGGGTTCATGGCCTCTTGCATTCTTGTAATTCCATATGCAAGACTGCATATCAGGAAACTACAATGGTATCTAAAAAGCCTATGGTGTCAACATTCTTAGGACCTGGAGTCAATGATTCCTATCATTCCTTGCATAAAGACAGAGCTCCCTTGGGCAGAGGCCTGCTACCACAACAAGGGGCTCCCATTCACTTTACCCCCTGCCGCCCAAACCCTAACAACAGACTCGTCAGATTATGCATGGGGGGCTCACTTGACAAGGGCAGTGCATTCAGGGCAAATGGAACCAGAGTCAGATGCATCTGCATATTAGCCAAAAAGAAATGTTAGCTGTACAGAATTCCCTGACAGCCTTCAAGGACCACATTCTTCCAGGACAATTACTGGTAAAGACAGACAACACCACAGTTATGGGGTACATAAACAAGCAGGGAGGAACCCACTCGTACCCTCTCTGCAGACTAGCCATGGCTCTGTGGGAAACAGCCTTGAGCTACCAAGTGCACCTACAAGCTCAGTTCCTGCCAGGCAAGCTAAATTCACTGGCAGACAACCTAAGTAGAAATCTCATGGACCCACACGAGTGGAAACTGGAACCAAAGATATTCAACCTTTTGAGAAACAAATGGGAGAATCCAGAGAAAGACCTGTTTGCCTCCCCTCAGAATTACCAATTGGACAAATTCTGCACAAGGACTTTCCATGGTCAAGCTTAGAAAGTGGATGCCCTGTCCTTCACCTGGGAAAGCCTTGTCAGTTTATGCCTTTCCCCCTCTGCCTCTCCTCTCGAAAGTTCTGCTAAAGATCAAACAGGACAAACCAAGGACAATACTGATTGCACCAGACTGGCCACGCCAACACTGGTGTATCCCCTCTTGCACAGTATGTCACTGCTGTAACCATGGCACCTGCCTCAGACCCCTTCCCTGCTGTACCAGCAGGAGGGCCAGATTTTCACCCTCAACTTTAAACCATGAACCTTGCAGCCTGGCTAATTCCTTGAGCTCTCCAATAACATCCCTTAGTAAGCAGGTGCTAGATGTCATTCAGAAGGCAAGGAGGCCTAGTACTAGAAAATCCTATGCTGAAAAGTGGAAAAGATATTGTTCCTGGTGCCAGACTCGGGGGGGGGGGGGATGGGCACAACGGTGCCCAGCTTACTGCATATTCTTCAGTACTTCACAGAGATGCTCCACAAGGGCCTTTCCTTCTCATCAATTAAAATTCATGCCTCTGCCATTTCAGCTCATTATAATACTGAACCACCCCTCTTTTTTCTCTCACCCCCTTCTAAAGCAATTCCTCAGAGGGGCCAAACATTTAAGACCACCCAGGAGAGCCCCTACTGCAGCCTGGGACCTTAACTTTGTATTGGAAAAGCTCACTCTACCTCCTTTCGAGCCAGCTGCAACTGCAGAGTTGAAATTCCTTTCTTGGAAAACAGCCTTCCTTCTAGCCATCACTTCAACAAGAAGAATGTCTTTACAGGCCCTCATGACAATGGAACCATTCATCATCTTCCATGCAGACAGGGTATCCCTCAGAACCAGTCCTTCCTTTATGTCCAAGGTGGTGTCTAGTGTGGCCCTTAATCATTAATTCATTTGCCTACTTTTTTCCCAAATCCACATAACAAAGGAGAACGAATACTGCACTCTTTGGACGTGCACAGGCAACTTAGATTTTATTTGGACAGGACTAAGCCTCTCAGAAAATCTGAACAGCTGCTAGTTGGCTTTGTTGCAGGGGCAGAGGGGAAGGCCATTTCAAAGCAAACCATTTCTAAGTGGATAGCCCATTGCATTCATTTCTGCTATAAGCACCATGGAAAACCTGCCCCACAGGGGATAAGATCACATTCCATCCGGGCTGCATCTACCTCTACAGCCTTTCTCAGAGGTGTCCCTACCAGATACATCCTAGAAGATGCTACCTGGAGCCCTGTACATATCTTCACCAAGCATTACCACATGCCTATTTTGTCTAAATCCAGAGCTGGTTTTGTCACTGCAGTTTTGCAGGGCTTAATAGCTGGTCCTAATGCTCAACTTCCTCCTTCTTTCCTTAGCTTTGGGAATCATCCCAAATGTAATGAATGCAACAGTGAAACACGAAGAACATAGTACAGTTGTGTGCACTTACCATAACTGTAGATGTTAGAGTGTATTCACTGCTGCAGTCCTGGTTACCCTCCCTCCAGCCCCCTGACTTCTCTTGGCTATACTTTTCTTCTTGTTTAGTGTATTTCAGCTTTCTGGTGTATTTGTTTTTTTGTTGGAGGTGTAACCTAACATATAATTGCTTTCCATTATGGAGGCATCTGACATCTGGGGCAAGAAAAACTGATGTAATGGTGTCGGCTGCATGTTTTATAACCCTGATGACCTGACGTAATTGAAGAAGAGACAGCATTCGATGCAGGAATCCAAGACTTTGATATTCAGGCCGGCTGAGGGCTACCTGCAGGCAGATAACGCAAATGTAATGAAGGCAACAGTGAATACACTCGAACATCTACATTTATGGTAAGTGTACACAACTGTACTTTATGTATACTGCGACAGTGAATACACTCGAACATCTACATTTATGGTAAGTGTACACAACTGTACTTTATGTATACTGCGACAGTGAATACACTCGAACATCTACATTTATGGTAAGTGTACACAACTGTACTTTATGTATACTGCGACAGTGAACACACTCGAACATCTGCATTTATGGTAAGTTACACAACTGTACTTTATACTACAACCGTGAATACACTCGAACATCTACATTTATGGTAAGCGTACACAACTGTACTTTATGTATACTGCGACAGTGAACACACTCGAACATCTACATTTATGGTAAGTGTACACAACTGTACTTTATGTATACTGCGACAGTGAACACACTCGAACATCTACATTTATGGTAAGTGTACACAACTGTACTTTATGTATACTGCGACAGTGAATACACTCGAACATCTACATTTATGGTAAGTGTACACAACTGTACTTTATGTATACTGCGACAGTGAACACACTCGAACATCTACATTTATGGTAAGTGTACACAACTGTACTTTATGTATACTGCGACAGTGAATACACTCGAACATCTACATTTATGGTAAGTGTACACAACTGTACTTTATGTATACTGCGACAGTGAACACACTCGAACATCTACATTTATGGTAAGTGTACACAACTGTACTTTATGTATACTGCGACAGTGAACACACTCGAACATCTACATTTATGGTAAGTGTACACAACTGTACTTTACAGCTGCATGAACTCCAAAGTATTGAATGATTGTGTCTGTCCAGTCATAACCTGGATAATCTGTGTTCCTGACATGGATGTCAAGATTCACCTCGTGAGTGAATTTCTTTACATCCATCCCTTGAAGCATAACATTATGGTTATAATTGGAGACCTGATCATAATCCTATGTCTTCAGCGTAGAAATTACTCTCTCTAAAAATCTGAGAACATAGTAATAAACACTGTGGTGGAAACAGAGTTCAAAGAGTATACATTACTGATAGTGCTATTAAAATCATTGTAATTTTTACTCCTAATCTAGAGTAAAAAAAAATGCACAAGAATGCTCAGTTATGTCCTTCATGGTGTGTGTGTTTTTGTGTGTGTAGCCTATTTCCGAGCATAGTATATTCCATAGGAGAGATGCTTTTAAGCAAAGCAACACCAATGCAATATGTAGTTTGTGCGTGTGTAATATATCGAGCATGCTAGTTATACTCTGAAATCAGCCAAAATGATTAACTTGTTAATGACTTCTCTAATAGGAAGGTACATAACTTTTGTTAAACACCATTGAACATTGCTGTGATTAAGTTTTCATTTTCAGCACACATGGCAGCTAGTACAGAATGGCTTCTGAAACATTTTCACAGCTTTAAAAATGTGGCAGGGGTGAGAGTCTAACAGCTTTTACAGCTGCTTGCTGATCAGAGAGAGATGCCACTTCTGCCAGCTGTCTGGATGCACTGATTGAATTACAGCTTTCAGAGCTGTTAAACACTTTGTGCACCTACGTTTTTTCTCTATAAGATGCAGTACATTGGGGAATTTAAGCTTCATATATTGTAAGGAACTGAGATTGTTGACGTGATCATATTTATTTATTGTAATGTGCTCTCAGAATGGATTCAAAAAGTTCAGCTCTTGGGCTTTGTTTTGATGAAAATTTATTGTCTCCATTTCACAAACTTGTATTAAATACTAGATCATACTCTGCTTTATTATATATAATGAATTCTTTAAAGATGATGGCCTTTTTTGTAGGGCAAGTATAGACATTATTTATGATAGGACAGATGAACTGAGTTGTCAGAATTTAGCTACATGGGAGTACTTTTTAATTTAATGTTTAAGAACGCATATTTGTTAAATGTAGAATTTATGTAACCATAGCTTCATTACTTAAAGAATTTATTATAATGACTGTGCATAAACTTTACATTTACTGCTTGTGTTCGAGTATAACTGGGTCCTTTGTTATGGTCTTTTGAATAGTTCTGGAGTCGTCATCTGTTTGCTTCTAATACCATTAATTAGAATTTATTACCGGATGCTCTTAAAATGCTCGTTTCTGTTCATTGTACATTGGGTTAAGATTTTGTAATTGTTGGGATAACAGATTACAATTCCAGATGTTTAAGTTAAACGTAGTTTGTTCATGCTACTTTTAATGATTTTATTACCACATACAAGTCATGCAGGGCTCGTTTTCATCTGAATTAGTAGATATTTGCCTTAAATTTTTTTATTTAATTTACATTTGTTTACCGGAGATGTCCAACTGGGGCCAGGGGCCCTTTTTCAGTAGAAGCCCAGGGAGAAAAGCTCCATTAGTAAAGCACATTAAAAATACAAGAAATCGATAATAATTTTCAAGTCTTGTGGCTGCTTATCAGATTTTGCATAGTTCTAGATCTTGGCAAGTAACCATATTACATGTAGGGCACACTTGTAAAAGTAGCTGTTTAGATATATTTTGACATAAGGTTATTTCTTGTGTGACATCTGTGATCTGAAGTAGTTAACTTCATTTGTTCAGCAACCTATGGGAATCGGATCCGACCTCGGATCCGAGCCGGCAGTTTTCAACAGCTTTAGAGCCGAGCTCCAAGCTCCTCCCCCTACCCATAATCCCCTGCCAACCCTGACTGACCCCAGATCTAGTTTGCCGCGGTTAACCAACAGCAGCTTGATCTAGAGTTCCAGGCGTTAGCGACTCTTTTTTTGTGAGAAAAAATTTACCTTTTTCTTCTCTTTTCTTTAAATTTTGGTCGTGAGTGTTTCCAGGTCCCTTTTTGTATAAAACCCTCTTAGTTTAACTTTATATTTTTTGTAATTTTCCTCCCCCTTCCTTCGTGGTTCCGTTAGGGCTGTGTGTGTGTGTTTGGGGCCTAACGTGTGTGTCTTTTCACTTTTAGTTATAATGTCTGAGGCCCCAAAGCCGTTCTTTTCTAAGTGCACCGAGTGTGGCCATAAGCTGTCCCCGGTGGATGGCCACACTCTGTGTGTGTTGTGCCTTGGGGTTGAGCACCTGTCTTCTGGTTGTTTCATCTGTGCAGTGTTCAACCCCAGGGCACTCAAGGACCGGAGGTCTAAGCTGATTCTGGCGGGTCTTCTGCCCCCGGATTCGGCTTCTACCTCTGGTCCTCCCGTGGCTCACGCTGCGGCGGCTGCCACTCCTGCTTCCCTCCCCCCGGCCGGGACTCAACCTCCCGCCTTAGGCCCGGAGGAGAGGGAGGCCAGGAAAGAGAAAAGGAGGGAGAAGCACCACAAGCGGTGGGCCGAGGCCTCCGCTTCGGCCCCCCCCCCGGCTAAGCGGTCTTCTCCCTCCAGGACTTCTGGGTCTCCTCCTTCTCAGATCCGGTCCCCTTGCTTTTCACCGGGTCCTGAGGAAGAGGAGACCCGATCTCCTTAGAGGTCATCGAGGCGACACTCCCGTCCCTCCTCTGTGGCCTCATCGAGATCAACCCGAAGCCTCATGAATGCAGATTTGGACCGGATGATGATAAGATTCCTCCAGGCCCAACTGCAGATGGGAGTGCTCCTGGCTCCCCCTCCCTGGGGGGGAGCTTGACCCCTTTCTTTGCCCCAATAGCTCCTTCTCTGTCCCGCTTCCTGGGTTCGGAGTCTTCGGAGCCGGGCAGCCTTGGAGCTGGGGGTGTGTCGGCACCGATAGCCTCGGGTACTTCAGCGCCGACACTTCCCTCGAGTCTGTCGGGTCCATTTTGTTCAGATCCGAGCTCTCGGAGCCGAGGGCTGAGCTTCGGATCCGGGGGTATCTGTATGCCTTCAGCTCCATCCAGGTTGGAGCATACTGGTCAGTCGGATCCAATCGCTTCGGCGCCGGCCCTGATCCGTCCGTCAGATCCAAGTGAGGGTCTGCTTTCGGATCCCAGAGAGAGCAGCTCTCCCTCGGCATTCGACGTGGTGGAGAGGGCCCTGTCGAGAGATTCCAGGCCTCCAGCCCTTGTCACGGCTCCACCCTGCATTCCTTCTCTGTTGGGTCCGATTTCCATCACCCGGCCCCAGGGACAGCCTGCTCCGACGTTCCAGGTCGTTCCTTTGGAACAAGAAGTGGCTGGTGAGACCTCCTCGGACAGCCCCCGCCCCCGAGGAGGTTCCTCACAAGCGAAGGTGCAAAAGGAGGCACCTGGACTCCCCCGAGTCCTTGACTGAGGACACAGATTTGGAGGAGGGGGGGAAGGCTCCCCAAGATCACCCCCCCGAAGATGTCTCATTTGGTGACATCATGGAGATGCTCAGGATAAGGGGGGGGGTGGTCTGCCCCAAAGCCTACCTTGGACAAATCCGTGTTCCTGGAGGCATTTGAAGCAGGCCCGTCTACCTCTTGGGAGTCCCGTCCGGCCGACCCCCTGGTAGATATGATTACTTCCAGGGAGTGGAAGGAGCCGGACACTGTGGAGCCAGTCCCCAAGCACCCGGACAAAATTCTCAGCCCACCCTCTTCGAATCCCACTGGAGTAAAGGGTCCCCCTGTAGATGCCATGTTGGTGGCGGCGGCCA
The DNA here is from genome assembly GCF_019279795.1 of Protopterus annectens. NCBI lineage: Eukaryota > Metazoa > Chordata > Ceratodontiformes > Protopteridae > Protopterus > Protopterus annectens. The sequence continues at coordinate 724,231,339 of NC_056736.1, read as the reverse complement.
CCAAGAGGGAACTAGCTCAGGAGAGTTCCTCGGTTCATCCCCCGAGCAAGGAGTCTCGGTCGATGGACCGTTTAGGGAAGTGAGTCTTTAGTTCGGCTACCTTCTCGGTGAGGTCGCTGAACTACATGGCACATGTGCTTCGACTGCAGCGGGACCTTATCAAAGAGTACGCTGCTTGCCCCCCCCCCCCCCGAGTCCATGTCGGCGGAGGACAAGCAATTGCAGTCCACCCGGATGGCCACTCTCCGATCCATATCAAACACCTCTATGTGGCTACTGTCCCATGCCACAGAAGGAGCCCCTAGAGCCAGTGGAGCGGGCCTTGTCATGAGGCGTGAGGCCTGGCTCTGGCACTGATTTCGCGGAACCCTTCAAGGCGTCTTTCGCTAATGCCCCTTTCGATGGTTCTGCCCTTTTTGGCAAAACTGTTCGCGATACCTTGGTCCAGAGCGAGAAGGATGGGAAGACGTCTGCTGTCGGAGTCCACTTCTCCATTCTCCAGAAGTCCTTCTCCAAGAACCAAAAGGGACAGAAGAAGATGTGGTTCCGGAAGTCGCAACAGTCCCGTTCCGCTCCGGACTCCCAGCCCTTCCGCGGCAGAGGAGGGCAGGGTGGACGCAGCCCTAGAGGCAGAGGGGGCCCGTGAAACTTTGGATCCAGAGAACCCTTCTCGGACCAACCCACGCAACACCCTTGAGGGGTTGCCCGATTGCTCCACTCTGGAGGCAGTCGGGGGGGCATTTCTCAAAGCACCTAGCAGCTTGGAAGTCCATCACGACAGGCCGCTGGGTGCTTCGCATTATATCCAGAGGTTATCAGATTCCCTTTTCTCTTTAGACACGCAGCCCCAGATACCTCCCCGATGTCCCACCCGATCAGAGGGAAGCCGCAGCAACAGAAATCCAACAGTTGCTGGAAAAAAGAGCCATCCAACACGTCCCCCCAGACCAGTGCGGGTCGGGGTTTTACTCCAGGTGCTTCTTGGTGCCAAAAAAGATGGGGGACTTAAGACCTATCCTTGACCTCTTCCCCCCTGAACCTGTCAGTAACCAAAGAGAAGTTCCGCATGGTCACCCTTCAATCCATTCTCCCCCTTTTGCGGGAGAATGACTGTATGTGCTCTGTAGACCTCAAGGATGCGTACTACCACATTCTGATGGACAGGCGATCCAGAAGGTTCCTCCGCTTCCGGCTAGGAGCCAGTCATTTCCAGTTCAGGGTCCTCCACTTTGGTCTCACCACAGCCCCCAGGGTGTTCACCAAAGTGTTAGCGGTGATAGTGGCCCACCTGAGGCTCCAGGGAATTCAGGTCTACCCGTACCTGGACGACTAGCTCCTGACCACCCCGACAAGGCATCTACTCTGCACAGCCAGAAACTACTTTCTTCATCTAGCTCCCCGGCTGGGGATCACTATCAACATAGAGAAGTCGTCTCTTACTCCGACTCAGACCATAGACTTCATAGGGGCCAGATTAGACACAAACAAGCTCCAGCTTTCTTGACCACAGACTGGCTACGAACCTTGAGGCTACATGTGCGGGCCATTCTACAATCTCCAGCTCCGGTGGGTTTGGTCCTGAGGGCTCTAGGCTCAATGGCGGCGGCAATCAACCTATTACCTATGGCGTGTTTGAACATGAAGGTCCTACAATGGACCCTGCAGGTCCAGTGGTCCTTTCTTCAATATCCTCGCAGCCATCCCGTTCCCCTCAGCAGGGCTTGCAAGAGGGCCCTCTTATGGTGGCTCCAATCTTCGGACCACCTGGAAGGACGCCCCTTTTCTGGGGCCCTTCCCCTAGCCACGGTGACAATGGACGCCTCCCGCCTCGGGTGGGGGGGGCATTGTTCGGGCAGGACAGTCCAAGGCACGTGGGACCTCGCGGAGACTTCATTGCATATCAGTGTCCTAGAGATGAGGGCAGTGCTGTTGGCGTTGCAAGCACTTCAGGACCTTCTTCCTGTAGGAACGATTGCGATTCAGACGGACAACATGTCTGTTGTCTGGTACATCAACAAACAAGGAGGAAACAGGATGTCCTTCATGGATGCATCTGCAGTCATAACAACTGGGTTGTCCTGTCGTCAGGCAGCCCTTCGGTCGGCCGGATTCCAAAGTCCGGGTCCGGCTTCGGCTGATGTCGCACTTCACCCGACGTCATCTCTGCTGGTCTTCGGGTATAAAGGCATCAGCCGACGCCATTTTCTCCAGTCTTTCTTGCCGCGTGGCGCCCGAAGCAGAAGCTGTTCGCAAGTGCCGGTCGGTCAGATCCAGAGATTACTACTACCGAATACTCCTTCGAAGACTTCTAAAAGCTAAGTACCCCGTTGGGGACTCTTTCTTGCCTCAGCCGATGTCAGAAAAGTCAATAACTCTTTAACTTGTGGGAAACAAATACCTCATAAAGATTTCCACTCTTACTGTTTGCCTTGTTTAGGCCCAGACCACGGCGTAGCAGCCTGTTCGCCTGTGCTTTTCAACCGACGAACGCTTAGACGCCGGTCGGAGTTTGCTGAACAGTTTTTCGCTCTGAATTTGCGTATTATGCCGCCGGATCCTCCGACTACCCAAATTGTTAAAAACGCAAAGAAAAGACCGACACTCGCGGTCCGCGGTTTCGCCGAAACCATGGTTAAGCAAACCGCTGAGTGTCTCGGTTTCGCCGAAACTGAGAAAACTGATCAGAGTACAGCGAATCAATGACTACTACTGAGGTTCCGGTTACCTTACTTGAATCGGCCTCAGAAATTTTACCTACTACAGTGGTTACTAGTGACTTATCAGACACCATCCCTTTGGATGTCTCTACCCCAGCACGTGGTGCTGCTAGGCCTCCTGCAGCCATGTCTATTAAGGCCTTCGCCAGGGCTAAAGCAGCCAAATCTACTAAGTCAGTGCCTGTTAAACCCCCCTCAACCAGGCCCACTTCTAGTTCACAAATGCTTACTCTGGCAGAAGATTTAATATCCTTAATTAGGGGATCTCAATCTCACCCAGACAGGGCCTCTCAGCCCCCAGAAAAGAGACCTAGAGCAGAGCCCCTCGAGCCTGTGTCCTCTGATGATTCTGCGGAAGACTCAGATATTACAGACCAGCCAGAGGCTCCTTTCTCTAATTTTGAGGACTCAGATGCTGAAGAATCCATTCCAGCTGCTTCCTCACCAGAAGAATTCTCCTTTGGGGAAACCTTACATGCCATGAGAGAACAATTCCAATGGCAGGAACAGGATTTTCAGACTCCAGAAAAGACTTAGGACTTTTCTGCACCTACCACAACACAGGCCCTTAGCTATACCTCCTGTCCTCTCTGTTGTGGACGATGCATTTAATGATGTTTGCACTGCACCAGATTCTTTACCTCCAGCACCTGCCAAACCAGATAGATTTTACAGGGTGCCAGACACTCATCATCACCTATACAAGGCCCCTCTTGCAGACCCAAACTATATCCCAGGGCCCTAAGGCAGTAGCCTCAACCACAGCAAAAACCCTATTCCTTCTGAAAGGGAAGCCAGGTCTTTAGACAGATGGGGCAAAAGGTTTACACCTCTGCTACTCTCTCAGCTAGAGCTTTAAACTGTCAGTTTCACATGATACAATACCAAGAGTTTATGCTTGATCAGTTAACTAAAAAGCTATCCTCTGATGACTCTATAGATAAGAAAAATCTATTAGAAATGGTAAATAACATACAACAGGTTAGTAACCATTCCTTAAAATGTGGCTATGATGCACTGGAGGCTTCATTTAGATCAGCCATGACTGGCACAGTGATAAGAAGACATGCATGGCTGAAGGAACAAGTTTTACCGGATCATGTTAAAGCTAAGTTATTAGATGCTCCTATGGATAAGACCAGTTTGTTTGGTACACCTGCCCAGCAGGTAATGAAGAAAATGGAAGAAAAGGCAAAATCTGTACAAACGGTTAAAGATTTCTTGCAGGTTCAGCCCCCAAGGTTTAGCAGGAACTGGCCTGCCAAAAATTGGTCCTTTCCTGACTCCACAAGATCCCAAAGGGGCAGGAATAGACGTTCCAGAGGCAGAAATCAATCCAGAGGGGGTGCCTACAGAGGACGACAGTGGCAAGGTAATAACAGAGACACAGGCACAGCCACTACTACTACAACAGGGCAATCACAGTGACTTGATTCTGACTCCGCCTACCAGGGAACAAATAGCAGCACCCTTAGGCGGAAAATTAACCTTATTTTCAAAGAACTGGCACTATATCACAAAAGACAAGTGGATTTTGCAAACCATAGACCAAGGTTACCGGTTCCACTTCCACACTATACCAGTCAAAGAGGAATGCCAAACCTACCTCCAAATCAAAAAACAGAAGCTCTACAGCAGATAATGCAATTAACAAAGATGAGAGCTGTGGAAAGAGTACCAATAACAGAGCAAGGCAAAGGATTCTACTCCAGACTATTCCTAGTTCCAAGAAAGGAAAAAGTTGGAGACCTATTCTCGATCTGTCCACCTTAAACACATACATCATTGTCCCAAAATTCAAGATGCTGACCCTACAGCAACTTCTTCCCATGCTGGGCAAGGAGTGTTGGCTGGTAACTCTAGATCTCAAGGAGGCATACCTGCACGTCCCCATTCGACCAATTTGCAGAAGATACCTCAGATTTCTTGCAGGATCAGAGCACTATCAATTCTCAGCATTGCCCTTTGGCTTATCTACTGCGCCCAGAGTATTCACAAAATGCCTGGCATCAGTAATCGCCCACTGCAGACTACAGGGAATCCAAATTTATCCATACCTGGACGACTGCCTGCTACAAGGGGACAACAAAAGCAAGCTGACAACAGATTTACAAAGGGTCATTTACTTGCTACAAGCACTGGGATACACAGTCAATTTGCAAAAATCAAGGCTGATTCCATCCCAAACAAGGACATTCTTGGCTGAATTGGACACAGTAAAACAAATGGCATTCCTAACTGCAGAAAACAAAAAGATCTCCCTCTTTACTTCTTGGCACTAACAAACCACAGCAAGCTAACAGCAAGAAAAGTTCTGCAGGCCTTGGGCTTCATGGCATCATGCATAATCTTGGTTCCACATGCCAGACTGCATATGAGAAAACTACAGTGGTACCTAAAGAATTTATGGTCCCAACACAGGCACAGCCTAGAAGCAGAAATTCCACTAATTCCATGCCTAAAACAGGAGTTCCTATGGTGGGCTCAAGCATGCCAGTCAAACCCAGTCTTACCCTTTCACAAATATCAAGCAAGCCAAACCATCACAACAGACGCCTCAGACCTAGGATGGGGGGCGCACATGCTGGACAAATGCGCAAGGATTGTGGACGAGGACCAGCTTCACCTGCACATCAACCTAAAAGAAATGCTGGCAGTAAAACTGGCAATCCAAAAATTCAGACCATTTCTCAAAGAAGGCCATTTGATGATAAGGACAGACAACACCACAGTCATGTGGTACATCAACAAACAGGGAGGCACTCATTCATACCCCTATGCAGAATGACTTTGGACCTTTGGAACCTGGCACTCAGCTACAACATCCAGTTACAGGCAATGTTTGTACCGGAAAGGAGAACACTCTAGCAGACATGTTAAGCAGAACCACCTCGGATGCTCACGAATGGATGCTACACCCGGACATCTTCAAGACCATCGCAAAGAAATGGGGAATGCCACAGATAGATCTATTCGCTTCCCCTCTCAACCACCAGCTCAAAAAATTCTGCACAAGAACATTCCATCCACTTGCATCGAAAGTGGATTCGCTCTCCTTCAGCTGGAAAGGCCTGACAGCATATGCATTCCCACCTCTTCCCTTGATACACAAGGTATTACTAAAAATCAAGGAGGAACGTCCAAGGATAATCCTGATAGCTCCAAACTGGCCAAGACAACACTGGTACCCATTGCTGAGGAGCATGTCTCGGGACAAAATGTGGTCAATACCCCTGATGCCTTTGATGTTAACTCAGAACAACTACAGCATCATGCATCCAAACCTAAAAACGTTGACTGCATGGCACATCACATAGCAGCAACTATTCCAGATCTCTCCCAAAGGGTTAAAGACATTATCCTTGAAGCCCGCAGACCTTCAACAAGAAGGAACTATGCAGGGAAATGGAAAAGGTTTGTCATTTGGAGTGCTGAAAGAGGGAAGGATGTGTCGAATATAGATATGGCTAACATTCTGGAGTACTTGGCAGAGCTTCTACATACAGGCCTGTCCTATTCCTCCATCAAGATACATGCATCAGTTATTTCAGCAGAATACAGCTTTGATCCACCTGTCTTCTCACATCCTCTACTCAGGCAGTTCCTCAGAGGGATCAAGAATGTAAAACCTCCTAGGAAACCACCACTGCCAGCTTGGGATTTGAACTTTGTGCTAGAAAAGTTGACACTCACCTTTTGAACCAGCAGCAACAGCAGACCTACAGCATCTTTCATGGAAAACTGCTTTCCTACTGGCAATAACCTCAGCAAGGAGGGTTTCTGAACTTCAGGCCCTAATGGCAGTACAACCCTTCCTAATCTTCCACCAAGACAGAGTGTCCATGAGGACTAATCCTACATTTATGCCTAAGGTGGTATCCAGAGTGTCCTTAAACCAGGCAATCCACCTACCTACCTTCTTCCCAACCCACAAAACAGAGGGGAAAGAATGCTGCATACCTTGGATGTACACAGACAGCTACGCTACTACCTGGACAGAACAAAAAGTAACAGAAAAACTGACCAGCTTTTCGTAGCCTATGCAACAGGAAGGGAAGGAAAAGCAATTTCCAAACAGACAATCTCCAAATGGATAGGAAATTGCATACGATTCTGTTACTCCTTCCATGGAAAACCAATTCCACAGAACATACGACCTCATTCTACAAGAGCAACAGCCACTACCACAGCCTTCTTACGAGGAGTGGCAACCAAGGACATTATTGAGGCGGCTACTTGGACCTCCGTGCATACATTTGCCAAGCATTATAATTTACCTCTGTATTCCAGATTCCGAGCAGGGTTTGCCACTGCTGTACTGCAAGGGATCCTAACCACACCATAATCTATTCTTCCTCCTCCGCTAGTTGGCTATGGTATTCTACCCAGTTGTTATGACTGCAGATGCATCCATGAAGGACATAGTACAGTTTTGTACCTACCATAAATGTAGATGTCCGAACTGGATAGCATCTGCAGTCAGGATTACCCTCCCTCCTTCCCCTCTGTGGTACTCCTAGGGTATTTACCCTCCTAATAGCTAGCTGGTGGGGGGGGAGTCTCTTATGGTGTATTTGTTTGTATATATGTACATACATGCTTATTTTTTGTGTTTGCCTTCTATCCTTTGGGAAACATTGGCATTTTTACCCAAAATTTAGCCTTCCAAGAGGGCAACTGGCATCTGGGGCAAGAAACACTGAAGAAAATGGTGTCGGCTGATGCCTTTATACCCGAAGACCAGCAGAGATGACGGGTGAAGTGCGACATCAGCCGAAGCCGGACCCGGACTTTGGAATCCGGCCGACCGAAGGGCTGCCTGACGACAGGACAACCCAGTTGTTATGACTGCAGATGCTATCCAGTTCGGACATCTACATTTATGGTAGGTACAAAACTGTACTTTTTCTCTGTCGAGAGGCCATGAGGTTGTGGGAATGGGCGATCTCCACCAACCGTTTTCTCATAGCAACGCACATTCCGGGGCGGTCCAACATCCTAGCGGACAGACTAAGTCGCACCATCCTGTTACCATACGAGTGGTCTCTGAATCTCGAGGTAGCGAATCGGATTTTCGCCGAGTGGGGTCAACCCTGTTGCGATCTCTCTGCCTCTCCCTCGAACACAAAATGTTACGACTACTTCGCTCTCATTCCCCCCCCTGGGGAATCTCCGAGAGACACTCTAGTGCATGCTTGGCCTCCCAGTCTACTTTATGCTTACCCTCCTCTTCCTCTGATGCTAAAGTTTCTACAGAAAGCCAGTCAGTTGGGGAGCAGGATATAATCCTCATTGCCCCATGCTGGCCTCGTCAAGCCTGGTTCCCTTACCTTTGGTCTCATCTGGTGAATCCTCCTTGGATTCTGGATCCCCTTCCGGATCTAAAATCCCACCCCCTAGATCTCCCAGTCCCGAACCTGGACAATCTCAAGCTCACAGCTTGGCTGCTCCAGTTCCACTTGTAGCTAGGACTCCCGGTATCTCTTCCCCAGTTAAAACTATTCTAGTAGCAGCGCACAAGACTTCTACTAGAAAGATCTATAGTAGCAAATGGAAACGTTTCTTCATTTGGGCGGAACGTCAAAATTTGGATCCTTTCACAGCTCCTTTGCCCATGGTATTAGACTTTCTGTCAGGGCTGTTTCATCAGGGGGCTAGCTCCTCCACAGTCAAGGTTCAAGTAGCAGCTATCTCTCATTATCACGTGGGAAATGAGCTGGGCCCTTTGATCACCACGATATTGTGTAAGACCTTTTTGAAGGGCACCTTTCTGCTCAGACCTCGAGTGAAGGATGTAGTCCCTCCTTGGGATTTAACACTGGTGCTTCAGGACTTGACAGCTCCCCCGTTTGAGCCTGCAGCTTCAGTAGATCTTAAATTTTTGTCATGGAAAATGGACTTTCTTGTCGCTATCACCTCTGCTCGAAGGGTCTCTGAACTACATGCCATCTGTGTAAAACCCCCATACCTGACTTTTCACAAGGATAGAGTTTACCTCAGGACCAATCCCTATTTTCTTCCCAAGGTTGCCTCTGAATCGAATATTAACCAGTCCATCAACCTACCAGTCTTTTTTCGTAATTATGCAAACAAAGGGGAATACAAATTAAACTCACTGGATGTGCATAGACAACTTCGCTTCTACATCCACAGGACATCTGGTCATAGGCAATCTGACCAGTTGTTTGTCTCCTTTGCCAAATGTAACTTGGGTAAATCTGTGTCTAAAGTCACGCTGTCTAGATGGATTTCGCAGTGTATCCTTTTAGCATATGAAAGTTCTGCAGGCCTGCACCTCAGGGAGTCCATGCTCACTCTACTCGGTCTATGTCTACATCTGCGGCTTTTAGAGCTAGAGTCTCTTTGGATGATATTTGTTCGGCAGCCACTTGAGCCGCATCTCATACCTTTATCACTCACTATAAATTGGACATTATCTCCAGAGGGGAGAGCATACTTTGGCTCTGCAGTGCTCCGAAACATCCATCCATGAAGGCCGCCCAAGGTCAGGTAGCTGGGGACTCTGTCCCATAGGTTGCTGCACAAATGAAGTTAACTACTTCAGATTAAGAAGTTATGTACTCACCATAACGTTCCATCTGAGTAGGTAAACTTCATTTGTCAGCAACCGTCCCTCCCTCCCTCCTGCCCCCTCACTTACGAATGTTTTCATACTCAGGTCCATGGGTGTTACCCACTTTATCTTTGAGAGTAATAGTTTTCAAGCAGTATCTGCTTTTGGGCAAACTTGATCTGAGGTCAGTCAGGGTTGGCAGGGGATTATGGGTAGGGGGAGGAGCTTGAAGCTCGGATCTAAAGCTGTTGAAAACTGCCGGCTCAGATCCGAGGTCAGATCAGATTTCCATAGGTTGCTGACAAATGAAGTTTACCTACTCAGATGGAACGTTATGGTGAGTACTTAACTTCTTCTTTGTTGCCAGAAAACATGTTCAGTGGATTTGAATAATGTTTAATAAATCACTGTGTGTGTGTGTGTGTGTGTGTGTGTGTGTGTGTGTGTGTGTGTGTGTGTGTATATATATATATATATATATATATATATCTATATATATATATATATATATATATATAAAATTATTATTATTTTTTTTTTTTTTGAGTGAGTTATGTGTCCCATACTTCGATTATTCATTTGTTTGTAAAGTGAAATGCAGGGTAAGGGCATAGATTTAGTGTTTGTGTCTGAGAGCATCTGCAGGTTAGGGTTTAAGTAAGGGCATAGATTTAGTATGTGTGAGTGTTGCGGGTTAGGGTTCAAGTAAGTGGATAGATTTAGTGTTGTGTGTGCATGTTTGTATATAATGAGTGTGCAGTCTTGGGTAGTGTTACAGAAAAGGCTTTCTAAGGTAAAGTGCAGGGTTATAGGGGAAGGTGAAGCCTCTCTTCCCATCTTAGTGATGCATGCTAACCCTGATCTTACACCTTATCTTAGAAAAAAATGTTTCTGTAACACTACCACCATTCATATTAGGTCTTAATATTACAGAAGGGTTTTGGTTGAACGATTGCAAAATGGATGAGTTTTATTTTCGCATCTTTTCTAAGTTTGGTATTTAAGGTTTTTGGTAATGTAAATATTTTGAGATGTTTTGCTATGTTATATACTTTGAATTTTGAACATTCATTCTTTTGTTTGTTTTACATTGGATAACCAGTCAAACTTAGCTGGTGTAAAGATGATCTTGCTTGCCTGGGTTGTGGCTTCCAAAGATAAGTTACAGATAAAGCAGTTTTCATTACTGTGTACTTATGTATATAGAGCCATACATTTGTGTTGCAGATGCAAGCATACATAAAAGCATGTTTATATGCAAACATACAGGTAGCATAAGCAGACTGATCTAGACGTGTGAGACGACTTGCAGAACTGTTATTATTGCACAGTGCATTACAACTCTAGCTATCGATGCTATCCATTTGAAAACTTTGTTCCCTAAGTATTGTATGCGTTTTGTAAATCCATTCACTTTTTACTTCCACCATGCAGTGTTACTTTTTTTTTGGTTTTTTTTGTGTAGTTTGTATTAAATGTTTTCATTAACAAAACCTGTCAATGTGGACTTTACAACCCGTTGTGACTCAGCATGATGATATGACCTCATGTCTGGGGAGGGTTTAATCACAGTGAATCAGTGTTTGTTCTGCACTTGTGGTGTGCGTCTCCAAGAAGGGAAGGACACAGTAGCTCACTGCATGCTTCATGCTTTCCGTTAACAATAAACATGCAATCTGTCACAGCTCAGTAGTGTCAAGAGAAGTGAAAAATGGAAGTGTTGTCCGAGGTGAGATTTCTGCTACTAAGACTTTACATGACAGTAGAGTTCAATGTTTCACAAATGTAGCTATGCTAACAGAACAGTTCCAGTGATATTCTGCATTTGCTAGCACACTTTGTAAAATGTACATTGATTGCCTTGTACTGGTTGTCAGTGATTAGGTAATCATTTTAAATTGTATTGAGAAAACACTGCAGCTTTGTCTTGCTAACTTTTTCTGGAAGTCGTATTGGTAAGAACTTGATTAGTGTAGCATGCATATACTTATGTCTGCGCTAAGGTTTTTTTTTTTTCTTTTATTGGAGCTTAACTGGTTGAAACCTTTCCCTTTGGCTTGAAACGTTTAAGGAAATTATTGTTAGCTGCTGCGTGGTATTTGAATAGAAGCCAAGCAGCCCAGCGTGAATTCAGTTAGGGGAGTGTATTTTATTTTAAAAGTGTCAGCAGCTGGTGTGCCTTCATATCAGCTGTTGTGACCTTGCACATTACCAGTGAAGCAGCTGGATGGAAAACTAATTTATTGTGTGGCAGTTTTGTTTAGCAGGAGATGCAGATTAGATTAAACTGAAATTGCTACTTCTCATTTAAAAAGGGGAGTAGATCAACATACAAGTAATTTTCTGTGAGAAAAGGGCCCAAGAGGAAATGTGCTTGTTCATCTTGCATTCCCAGCATAGTGAAA
>NC_056736.1:724209643-724212143 GCF_019279795.1 Protopterus annectens | reverse complement strand
GCTTTAAATAATTGACTACCCCCGCTATGGATTACTACATTCATTTCTCTCCTCTTTATACTTTCCCCTCTACTTCCTCACTTCTCAGATTACTAAATGATGTCTCCCTACATACTAACTATGCCTTTACTCTCTGTCCTAATCATAACCACCCTTCTTTCAACATACCATCTCACCTTTCTTGAAATTTCACTGGACAACTCTCTTATCTCCAGACAAAAACACACTTCTACTAGACTCACTTTCACAACTTACCCTAATGTTAATTCCACCCCTAGCTATCATCTATCTAAATTCCACAGGCAACATCACCTTACTCTACTCCCCTACTATCTAGCAAAAACAAAATCCCTAACAATTCTAAAGAAGAACTACTTAACAAAACTAGTTAATCCTACCCTACAAGATGGAGACATCCACCCCAACCCTGGCCCTACCTCACCACCTCCCCAAAACTGCTTACCTAACCCCAATAATAACTTCCTTATAGGACACCTTAACATCCAAAGCATAAATAATAAAATACCCTTCATCCATGCCCTCTTAGATATCCACTCATTTGACATCCTTTGCCTCTCTGAAACCCGGCTTAACCCAGGCACAAAAGACTCAGAGATTGTACCCCAAGGTTATAACATAATAAGACATGACCGCTTAAAACGCAAGGGTGGAGGAGTAGCAATACTTTTCAAAAATCAACTTAACATCTCTACTCAACCAGCATGCCCAAACCTAAATAGCAAAATAGAAACCATCATAATTAAACTCCAACTTAACACCAAAAAATCCGTTTACATTATTTGTTTGTATCTTCCCCCAGGTAACAACATTCCAATACTAGAAGACTTTTTAAGCTGGGTTTCTACCAACTACCCCCAAGAAACCATAATTCTTGGTGACGTTAACATAGACTGGAACACTATTAATACAGTCAATCCCTCCTCTCATATTAACCTACATGGGTTCTCACAAACTATTACCTCAACTACAAGAGTCAATAAGCCCAGTAAGAAAGAGAGTATATTAGACTGGATACTAACAAATAAAGTTAAGACACAATATAAGGTAGGTACTATGCCAGACGACATCAGCGACCACTGCCTAACCTACATTACTAGACAAAAATCAGAATTTGTTAACCTCCCAAATACAAGGCTAATTCGATCTGTCAAACACTTTTACATAGACCTTTTAAAGCCGAACTGAGAGCATGTAAATGGAATTGCTTAAAATCACTCCCCCTGGAGGAAGCAGTATTATTCTTTAATTCTACATTCTTATCCATACTTGATTCTCATGCTCCAGAACGCTCTATTAGAGTAAAGACCAAATCTGTCCCATGGCTGACCACCAAGACAAAAAAACTCATGCTTGCTAGAAACAAAGCATGGACAAAATGGAGATGCAATAAACAAAACCCTGATTTAGTTAATTTCGCCAGCTTCAAATTTAGCAAAAAATCAATAATCTCTGACAAGAAAACTTCTACTGTAACCTTCAGGAAACTCATATTAACAACCCTAAACAGTTCTGGTCATCAGTAAATAGACTTCTTTCCCCAGGAACTGCTAAAACTCCTTCCCACTAAATGCTGACCCAGAAACCTCTCCAGACTGCTAATGTTTCAACTCTTTTTTCTCTGAAACTATTCAAACCCTAGCCAAACAAATGAACCTAATAACTCTCATATACCATCTAACATAACTACCTCTTCCTTCAACTTCTCTCTAAAACCTATATCTACCTCTTTCATCTACAAACTCATTCACAAACTGAAACCCTGTACCCCTTCTGCTGACAAGCTCCCTTCTCTTCCTTCAGAAAGCTGCCAAAGAAATTGCTTATCCTATATCCTTACTTATCAACGGAACTATCCAAGAAGGAACCATCCCTGATATCTGAAAGTCTCCTATATTATCCCACTGCATAAAGGTGGTAACTCCTTGACCTTTCCAACTTTAGACCAATTGCCCTTCTTTCACCCTAGCAAAATCATGGAAAAATGTATTCATCAGCAACTTGTACACCACCTCTCTTCACAGCATAATAGCAAACTGCCAGCATGGTTTCCAGACCCATCACAGTACCACCACTGCCCTTCTATCCTTTGTAGATACTATCAACAAAAATCGAAACAATACCTCTCTCCGCTCTTTTCATTGATCTCTCAAAGCTTCGACATGGTCAACCACTCTCTCTTAATTAACATTCTTGAATCTCTTCCTTGTGATAAACTAGCCACTAATTGGTTTTAAATCTTATCTTAACAGATTAACAGCAGTAATATGGGAAAACCATATCTCATCTCTCTTGCCCATTTCCATCGGAGTTCCCCAGGGCTCCATTCTGGGTCCACTTCTGTTCTCCCTCTTTATTAACGATCTTCAGACTGCTATCCCACAAGCTACCTGCATACAATATGCAGATGATTCTACCCTTATCTGCTCGGCACCTTCCTCTACTGAACTGAGCTCATTGACGCAAAATACCTTTAACTCAG
>NC_056736.1:724089643-724202143 GCF_019279795.1 Protopterus annectens | reverse complement strand
CTCTTGCGATGGAAGGGCCATCCGGCCATACTGCCAAGCCACTGAAAAAGAAAGCGAAAGTTACCAGGTTTCAGTCTACTGCTGCACCTCTTCTAACCAATGTTCCCCCTGTGGCCCAAGGTACACCTGGAGGAATGTATGGAACCAGCTGACTCTGGTATAGCAGGTACCGTTCCGGACGCCGCAAAACCAAGGTCTGATAGCTTGTCCATTAGGGTAACACAGACATCTCATGCCGAGGATGAGGTGGAAACCTCGCTTGTGGTGGACATCCATCGTTAATGAGGCTTCCGAACTTAGGCCCTCCTTAGGGCCTATGCCCTCCAGGCCTGTTTCTTTAAAAACGAAACAGAAAATCAAACCTGTTCACCTCCTGCAAGCTTGCCTGGCAAGCTTTCTCTCTCTTTGTTCAATGCATTTATGGCCCGTAGGCCTTTCATGGCTGATTCTCCTCCAACTACCCCTCCTGTTATCAGCTGTAGGCCTGAAACTGCAGAACCTCTTACAACAGAGGTCAAAGACTCTTCAGAGGATTCTGTCTTATGCTTCCCAAATGCCTTCTCCTGTAAGGTATGCCTCCCCAGAGGAGGACTCTGCTGAGGGGGATTCCCTTGAGGGGGATCTTATCTTTGAAGAAACCGTCTCTTGGATATGAGAGATTTTCAAATGGGACTCCACAGAAATGTCTGAATTCCAAAGGAGGAGGTATGAACTTCTACAAATGGATACCCTTTCACCTTCTCCCATTCCCCCAGTCTTACCAGGCTTGTTAGATGCCTTTTCTGCAGCTTCAAAAAGTCCTGAATCCTAGCCCCCTGCTCCTAGAAGGTCTGACAGATTTTATAAGGTCCCAGAAGGGGTGAAATTACTAATAAAATGCCCTGTTGCATATCCTGGTACCATTTCTGTCTCTGCAGACAAATCCTCCAGACTGCTACCTTCTACTTCTTTCCTTCCTTCTGATAAGGAAAGCATAACTATGGAGAGAATTGGCAAGAAGGTGTACACCTCTCCCACTTTGGCATTTAAGGCCATCAACTACCAGACACACGTCTAAGCACTCCCTGGCCCTTATGACTCAGGCTTCAAAGCTCTTGAATGATCTCTGTGATTTGGCCACAGAGTCACAAATCTCTAACCTGATCTGCTTGTCCTCACAAGTGATGACTCTCAATCAAATGCAGTTGTGATGCTGCAGAGCCCTCAGCTAAATGTGCAGCTTTTGCCTCCGTGCTCAGAAGGTATTCTTGGTCAAGGTTCCTACCCCTAATTGATATCAGGGCTAAACTTCTAGATGCCCACCTGGATAGTACTGCCTTATTTGGGGCCCAAGTAGCAAAACTTTTCAAAACCTTTAACAGAAGGGGAAAAAACTACAGGACCTGAAACATTTGTGTCACCTATTCCTAAGTCCCAATACATTAGAAAACATTCTGCTCCTCCTCCTACTACTGTGGGCAAAAAGAGTTCCAGAAAGCAGTAGCCACTTTCCAGGCCTGCCCAGATAATGCAGAAACGTCTGTTTCAGGACAAGGCAGGTAGTCTGTGACTACCTGCCTCTTCCTCCTCCCCTCCTCCATATCGTATGCCCCTTTCTCAGAGACTCTCACTGTCTCCCTTTCTGGAAAAGCATTACCTCAGACAAGTGGGTCTTGTCAATCATAGAAGGATATTTCATGACTTGAGCCTTTCATCCATTCTTAAGAGGCATCCCACAGCCACCAAAGGGCCAGCTGCCTCTATTGCAACTATTTATGGACAGCCTCCTCTCTCAAGGGCCTTATCCAATCAGTCCCTGTGTCAGAAAAGGGAAGGGGCTTTTACTCCACTTTTTTCCTGGTCCCAAGAAAGGACGGCCCATGGAGACTCATCCTGGATTTCTCACCTCAGCCTTTTTCTTCAGGTATCCATCTTCCACATGCTCATGCTTCAGATTCTGTTTCCACTGCTGATGCCTCAGACATTTTTGGCCACCTTGGACATCAAAGATGCCTACCTGCATATCCTCATCAAGCCCAAATACAGGAAGTACTTGCGTTTCTCTGTGGGTTCCTTGCTTTTTCAATTCTCTGCTTTACCCTTTGTTCTATCTGCTGCTCCAAGGGTATGCATAAAGTGTCTGGCTCCAGTGGTAGCCTATTGTTGGGTCTTAAAGATAGAGATTTTCCCATACCTGAACGACGACCTGATCCAGGCAGATTGTTACAATACTCTCCAGTCAGTCATTTCTGTTCTGCAGTCTGGGTTTCACCATCAACTTCCCCAAATACAGCCTGAACCTTTCCCAGGACCAAGCTTCCTGGGGTGCAGAATCAGGACAGACATTATGATGGCATTCTTCCTACACCAAAAGGTGGAAAGCCTGAATGAATACGTGGTGTCTGTCATCCACGCCCCTGCAATGACAGCAGGAGAATACCTCAGACTTTTAGGACATGTGGCTTCTACAATCTCCTTGCTGCCACTGGCAAGATTCCACATGAGGAAACTTCAGTGGTACCTGAGATCCACATGGACCCAACACTCCCACCCCTTGGACCACACCATCCCCTTCCTACCATGTCTAAGGAAGGAGATCCTTTGCTGGGTGGATCAAGTCTCTCTGAACCCAGGAAGTCCCTTACAACCCTTAACTCCAGTCCTGGAAATGTACACAGATGCTTCAAATCTGGGTTGAGGAGCTCCTGTGGGCAGCATGAAGGTGCAGGGCACATGGACAGGCCTCTTCAAGAGGGAGCACATCAACATCAGAGAAATGAGGGCTCTAATCTATGCACTCTTTGCACTGAGGCCCTTACAAGATATTCTGAAGCAAGGACCGCTAAAGTTGTTCACGGATGACACTACTGTTCTTTGGTATGTGAACAAACGGGGGAACAAGATCATACTTGCTATGCAGACTTGCACTCCAGGCCTGGGACTTGGCAGTCTAGTATGGAGTCATTCTGTAGGCTGTCTGTATCCCCTCAGGTCAGAACACTCAGCCAGAAATCTTGAGCAGGTCCACGTCTTATACCACAAATGGATGCTACACCCGGATCTGCTTCTGGACATAGTCCACAGGTAGGGTATGCCACAAATAGATCTGTTTGCCTCCCCTCTAAACAGACAACTTCTGCAGTTTTGTTCCAGGGCACTCAGCCCCCTAGCGAGGGCGACGGACGCCTTCTCTGTTTCATGGAATGGGGTGTTTCTGTATGCATCCCCCCCCTCCCACTCTTACAAAAAGTCCTGATGAAAATTCAGCAGAACAAACCAAAAATCTTGCTGGTGACTCCCTTTTCGCCATGACAGCACCGGTTCCCCCTCCTGCATTTAGCCAGGGGCAATCCTCACAAATTACCTGACAGAGTGGACATACTCGCACAGGACAAGGGATCCCTAATCCTTCCCCAGTTGGAATCTCTGAGCTTAACCCTGTGGGTGACTGTTTTGATCCCTTCCAGACACCTTTACTCTGAGGACATGCTCAAACCCAATAATAGGAGATCCTGTGTAAATGGAAAAGGTTCTCCATTAGGTGTCTAAAATGCAACTAGACCCATTTCAAGAAGAGGTCCCCTTGGTGCCATCTTATCTCTGTGAATTGTTGCATGCAGGGTTGGCATAGTCTTCTGTTAAGGCCCACCTTGCTGCTATTTCTGCTTGTCTGTCTCTTGGCCCTCCACTTGCTTCTAGCCTTCAAGTGAAGCTATTCCTAAAAGGAGTTCTACACCTCAGGTCCCCCGCTGGCCAGTTCCACTGCCCTGGGACCTGAACTATGTGTTGGAGAATCCCACTGTTGCCCCTACTGAACCAACAGCTACAGCCTCTCTAAAGTACTGCACTTGTAAAACCTCCTGACTGATGTGAGTGCCACCAAAAGCACAGTGTGTCTAAGCTCCAGACCCTCATGGTCACCCCACCCATTTTAATCTTCCAGAAGGATAGGGGTAACCCTATGGACTAACCCATTCTTTATGCCCAAGGTGGTCAATGAGTTGTCCCTGAACCAATGTATCCCACCTTCCACCTTTTTTCTAAAACCCCAGAATGACAGTGAGAATCCTGCATTTCCTTGATGTTTACAGACAACTAACATTCTATCTAGACAAGACCAAATCCCTTAGATCAGAGCAACAGTTTGTCTCCTTTCACCCCAGGGATCTGGAAAAAGCTGTGACAAAGCAGACTGTTTTACCTGGATTTCCAAAGCCATTTCCTTTTGTTATGCCTACCATGGCAAGCACCTGGACTCTAACATAAAAACCCATTCCACTAGGGCCATGGCCTCCTCTAGAGCATTCTTTAAGGATCTGGACTCTGCCGATATTCTAGAAGCAGCTACCTGGACATCTGTCCATACCTTCACCAAACACTACAAACTGTACCACATCTCCAGATCTAGAGCAGGTTTTGCTAGGGCAATCCTGCATGGGTTTTTGGAAAATCGTTCCAAACCACCCTCTTCCCTTTAAGCTATGGCACTCGCCCAAAGTTTTTGAATACTGCAACATGAGAATAGAAGGACATAGAATTGTTGTGTAAAATCTTACCATAACAGTAGATGTCCTTCCTTCCATCCATGTTGCAGTGTTCTATCCCACCTTCCTACCCCCTATTTAGAAAAAGAAAAAAAAAAAAGAAGGTGGGGGAATTTGCTCGATTATTTAGGACTTGTGCAGCTGTCCTGGGATTGGGGTCCAACTGGGGCTTTCAGTTCTGAGGAAAGTACGTGCAGACATAATTTTTTATGGCACATGCCATCAGATGTCCCACCTACCTTACAGTGACTAAAACTGTTGTATACTGGCTGGACGTTCGGGTCACTAGGCAGAGACTAACCCTAAGGTTATGAATACTGCAACAACATGGAAGAGAAGGACATCTATGGTTATGGTAAAATTTTACAGAACTATTCATGTTCTTCATGTTTCACTGTTGCAGTCATAACATTTGGGTTATCTGCCAGCAGGTAGCCCTCAGTTGGCCCGAATACCAGGGACTTAGTATTTCTGCGTCGGTTGCTGTCGCTTCAGGACTGACGTCAGGGGTATAAAAACAAGCAGCCAATGCCATTACACAAGTCTTTTTTGCTGAGGAGCCTGAAGCAGAAGCAGTTCGCACGAGTGCCAGTTGGCTGCTACCCGAGTTTTCATTTCCGAATTGAATCATCCTGAAGTCTTCTAAAGCTAAGTATCCCATTGGGGATCCTTTTTTCTTGCTCTAACCAATGTCTGAAAAAGTTAACAATTGCCCGTGGAAACAAATACTACACCGAGATTTCCATTCTTACTGCATCACCTGTTTAGGCACAGACCATGACGTACCTCGCTGTTGGTTTTGTGCTTTGTTCAACGCTTAAACTATTAGTCATCGGCCCATATTGTTGCTAAATACTTTAATTCTCGATCTCCGTATTCCGAAATGGCTTCGGTAAGCCATCCTTTTACCGATCTTCCAAAAAAAGTAAGGATAAAGAAAGACTGCACAGGTCCAAAATTGCCAATGACTCTTCCGCTAAGCTAGTTGCCAGTTCTCCAGTACTCAGTGAGGCACTTTCGCAGCCCCTGATGCCCGCTTTGATGGATTTGCAGGCTATGGAACCTGCAGATGTCTTTACCTTGGATGGGTCCGGAGCCGCTGTGTAGGCACCAGCTTCCGAGGAAGTTCTTCGCATTACCGATATTCGACACAGACAACTTCTTTCGCATCTTCAGTTCTTTCTAAAACTACCTAGTTTCTAAGGCCAAAAGTATGAGCTACGCCTAAAAAACCGATGACCCAAACTCAAGCGCCTGGTTCCTTGCCACGCACTCAAATTCTTAAAATGGCAGAAGACCTGATCATGCTGATTAGGGGAATCCAGCCTTTCCTGCTAAGAGAAGAGACCTGTCCCCAGCAGCTTTAACTGACCAAGGGTCCGACGACTCTGAGGTTTCTGAATATGAAGACATGCCTTTATCTGCCTATGAGGATTCGGATGCAGAGGAATCCATTCCTTCTGCCTCCCCATCCAGAGGATTTTTCTTTTGGTGAAATCCTACATACTTTGAGAGAGCATTTCCACTGGGAATGCCAGGATTATACTCTGTGCAAAAAGAGACTCTGGAATTTTTAGATTTACCACAGCACCAGACCCTTAGCTATCCCTCCTGTTCTGGATGTTGTGGATGATGTCTTTATGGAATCCAGTCTAACTCCTGATACTTTACCCCTTGCTCCTAGGAAACCAGACAGGTACTATAGAGTCCATAACACTCAAGTTTCTTTTCAAAAATCCTACTGCTGACCTAGAGGTCATTTCCCAAGGACCTAAAGGAATAAAAGCAGCTAGAGCTAAGTATCCCCCTTCGGACAGGGATTCCCGAGCTTTAGACAGATGGGGTAAAAAAGTATACACCTCTGCAACTTTCACCTTTAGAGCATTGAATTGCCAGTTACAAGTGCTGAAATACCAGCAACATACTATGGAACTTATTAAGCAAACATTAATATCAACCTTTCCTGACTACAAGAGCTTATGCATTCTGCAAGCCAAGTCAGCAAGCAATGCCCTGCAGTGTGGGTTTGACATCCTAGAAGCATCTTGCAGGGCAGCAGTCACAGGTTCTGTACTTAGAAGGCATGCTTGGCTTAATGAGCAGACTTTGCCAGATCATGTCAAATCAAAATTACTGGACGCTCCTTTGAACAAGGACAATCTGGCATCAAAGCAGAAGAGGTTTTAAAAAAGATAGAAGAAAAGGTTAAGTCTATGCAGACATTCAAAGATTTTTTTGCAAGATTCAGAAGGTATTGCCCCTCGAAACATTGGTCCTCTCCAGCCCCCTCAAGGCCATCTCAAACTAGACCCAGGGGAAACAGACCCCCCCAGATTACAGTCTCTGGGTATGCAGAGATCTAAGCAATGGAGTACCTTGTTTTCCAAAACAGGGAGTTCTAAGCCACCCCCTTATGGAAAGAATTCACAATGACTTTTCAACTCCACTCCTCACCTCTGCCCCATTGCTCATGCCCCTAGGAGGAAAACTTGCTCACCATGCAAAAAACTGGACCTCCATTACCAACGATCGATGAGTCCTCAACATAGTATCCCAGGGGTACAAATTTTATTTCCACATGCTGCCAACCCCAAAAGGGTTCCCCGACCTTCCTCCAAACCAGTGGCCAGAGGCACAAAACCAAGTTCAATCTCTGCTCTCCATAAGGGCAATTCAGCCTGTTCCTGCAGAACAGCTAAGCCAAGGTTTTTATTCCAGACTTTTCCCGGTACCCAGAAAAGAGGGCACCTGGTGCCCAATCTTAGATCTGTGCATTCAAAACACCTTCCTGGTGGTGCCAAATTTCAGAATGCTCACCCTACAGCAGTTTCTCCCTATGCTGTCCAAACATGCCTGGTTAGCCACCTTAGACGTAAAGGAAGCCTATCTGCACATCCCTATCAGGGACTCATGCAGGAAATATCTACGCTTCAGGGCAGGATCTATGCATCATCAGTTCTCTGCACTTCCCTTTGGCTTATCCACTGCTCCCAGAGTCTTTACAAAATGCCTGGCTCCAGGCATTGCCTATCGCAGACAGAGAAAGTTTCAAATATACCCTTACTTGCGACGATTGCCTGATTTAGGCAGACAGTCAGGAAAAGCTGTTGCAGCATCTGACATTTGTAAAGGACCTTCTAACCTACCTGGTGTACACTATCAACGAAAAGAAATCAGAATTAGTCCCCAGTCAAAAGATTGTATTCTTGGGAGGAAGCTTGGACACAGCATCCCAGATGGCATTCCTTACTCAAGAAAAACAAGCCTATCTGATGGGCTACTTCGCTCAGTTGGCCAACAGAACCCAGTTATCCGCAAGGAAAATCCTGCAGGCTCTAAGGTTCATGGTCTCCTGCATTCTACTAATTCCATATGTTAGACTGCATATGAGGAAACTTCAGTGGTACTTAAGTCCTTAGTGCCAACATTCTCAGGACCTGGAAACTATCATACCCATCATATCTTGTCTCAGGACAGAGTTTCTTTGGTGGGCAGCAGCATGCAACCACAACAAGAGACTTCCCTTTACACAACCCCACGCCACTCAGACCCAAACCACAGATGCATCAGACTATGCCTGGGGGGCACATCTGGACGGCAGATGCATTCAGGGCCACTGGAGCCCGAACCAAATTCATCTGCATGTCAACCAGAAAGAGATGCTAGCTGTTCAGCAAGCTGTGACAGCTTTCAGATCCCTACTCTCACCAGGGCCCCTTCTAATAAAAACCAACAACACCACAGTAATGTATTACATCAACAAGTAGGGGAGAACCCACTCTTACCCACCCTGCAGGCTAGCCATGACCCGGTGGAACACAGCCTTGGCTATGCATATTCACCTGCCAGCTCAGTTCCTGCCCGGCAAACAAAACTCTCTGGCAGACGACTTAAGCAGAAATCTCCTAGACCCACACAAGTGAAACCTTCAGCCTTCTAACCCAGAAATGGGGTACCCCGATGGTGGACCGGTTTGCCTCCCTTGCAATCACCAGCTCAGCAAATTCTGCACCAGGGCACCTCACAGCAAGCCTGGAAAGTGGATGCTCTATCCTTCCAGTGGGTAAACCTCTCAATCTATATATCCCCCCCCCCCCCGTCTCTTCTTACAAGAGTACTACTCAAGATAAGACCGGAAGAAACAAGGGCAATCCTGATTGCCCCAGACTGGCCATGCCAACACTGGTACCCACTACTGCGCAGCCTGTCACCGGTGCCACCATGTCACCTACCCCAGATTCCAACCCTCCTCACTCAGCAGGAGGGACAGATCTTGCATCTGCAACCTGGCAGCCTTCTTTATTCCTTGAATTCTCCTCCAGTGGCCAGCCTAAACAAGCAGGTGCTGGATGTCATTCGTGAAGCCAGAAGACCCAGTACAAGGAAATCCTATGCTGATAAGTGGAAAATGTATTGTTCCTGGATTCACTCTAAAGAAGCAGACAGCACAGCCCTTCTTACCTCTCATCCTGGATTACCTAGCAGACCTACTCCACAGAGGCCTGTCCTTCTCTTCCATTAAGAGCCATGCCTCTGCCATCTCTGCTCATTACAGCACTGAGCCACCTCTCTTCTCTCACCCTCTCATCAAACAGTTCCTGAGAGGGGCTAACAACTTAAGGCCACCAAGAAGAGCCCCCACCCCTGCTTGGGACCTTAACTTTGTGCTGGAAAAGTTCCTGCTACCCCCCCCCCCCCTTGAGCCTGCAGTGTCAGCAGAGTTAAAATTTGTCTCTCTTAAAACAGCCTTGCTTCTGGCCATCACTTCAGCTAGAAGAGCATCTGAGCTACAAGGAATTATGGCCGAGGAACCCTTCATTATTTTTCATGCTGACAGGGTCTCCCTCAGGACTAACCCTACTTTTATGCCTAAAGTGGTGTCCAGTGTGGCTGTCAACCAATCTCTCCATTTGCCCACCCTTTTCCCTAATTCTCAAAATAAGGGGGAAAGGATCCTGCACTCTTTAGACGTGCACAGACAGCTCAGATTCTACCTTGATAGGACTAAGCCCTTTAGGAAAATCTGACCAGTTACTAGTCAGCTTTGCACCAGGGCAAGACCATATCAAAACAAACCACCTCCAAATGGATAGCACACTGTATCCATGTCTGTTGCAAACACCATGGGAAACCACCCCCTCTGGGGGTCAGAATGCATTCTACTAGGGCAACTTCAACCTCTACAGCCTTTCTCAGAGGAGTCCCTACCAGGGACATTCTGGAAGCTGCTACTTGGGGTTCTGTTCACACCTTCACCAAACATTACCATCTGCCTATCTTTTCCAGATCCATGGCAGGTTTTGCAACAGCAGTCCTGCAGGGCATACTAGCCAGCCCCAACTCTTCTTGACTGCCTCCACCCGTTCTTCAGCTTTGGGAATCAACCCAAGTGTGATGACTGCAACAGTGAAACATGAACATAGTACAGTTGTGTACACTTACCATAAATGTAGATGTTCGACTGTATTCACTGTTGCAGTCCTGGTTTCCCACGCTGCTGCCCCTGTGTCTGTCTCTCTCTTTCTCTCTGTCTCTCTCTCTCTCTTTCCTTCTCTAATTCTCTTACTTACCCCTTACAGTGCTATTGGTATTTACTTTTTACTGGTGGTATTTTTTCCACCATAACTTAGCTCCCTGTTTGCGGGCTCCTGACATTTGGGTCACGAAAAACTGATGTAATGGTGTTTGCTGCCTGATTTTATACCCCTGATGACCTGACGTCAGTCCTGAAGCAACAGCAACCAACGCAGAAATACCAAGTCTCTAGTATTCGAGCTGACTAAGGGCTACCTGCTGGCAAATAACTCAAGGGTGATGACTGCAACAGTGAATACACTCGAACATCTACATATATGGTAAGTGAACACAACTGTACTTTTCTCCGTGCACTACAAGTTGGTTCTAATTAGTGAGACCAGATCATAATCGTTTTGTAGTGCATGGGGCTTTATCTGCTGCATGTATTATCTGTAAGATCTGATGTTTTCCATTCATTACCACAGGATCTTGAATTTGACATTGGATCCAAGCTGGCAGTATACAACAGACTGATCCAAGGCTCTGGATTCTCCCTCTCCCTTAATGCCCTGTTGCTCTGTAGTCCCCAGATCTCTTTTGCTATGTTTGTGGTGCAGATGCGTTCCTCTGGCTATAGCTAAGCACAGAATTTGCAATCTTTCTTGTACTGTTTTTGTAGTTTTGCAGTGTTTTAGTGTGGGATAGTCAAGTTTGCAATTATTTATAGAGTAGATCTTCCCCTCCCATTAGTCTAGTGTGTGTGTGTGTGTGTGTGTGTGGGTGTGGGGATTTGGCACCCTTTTTCTTCTGTTAGCCATTAGGGCTTTGTTCATAGTTTTCTTAGCGTTCATTATAGTTTGAGTGAGTTTACAGTGTCTGATAGACCTGCTGGGTTGAAGAAGTGCTCCTCGTATGGTCAGAAAATGCTTTATTCCGATAAGCACGAGGAGTGTGTTTATTGCTTGGGTGCTCCACAACTGGAGGTTGTGTGTGACCTTTGTGCTGCATTTAACCCCAAGGCTTTAGCAGAGCGCCGCAACAAGTTGCTTTTTAAGGGTCTGCTGCAAGGGGGTCCTTCTGTTTCCCCCTCGAAGGCTTCCTATTCCACCCGAAGAGGGAGATCCCTTCTTCCTTTCCAGCTCCTACCTAGAAACCACAGCTGTTAGATCCTAAGTCCCCAGATCCGATCCCAGCCCGGTCTGCCTGGGGTCTAGGTTCTTCAGAGCCAAGAGCCCGGAGCTTTCAGTCCGATCCAGGTCCTCTCCGGATCAGAGGCCCTCTGAAATGACCAAGGTGGGGCTGGCCCCAGATCCAACCGGTTCTTTGGATCCGGCCGCTGAGCCATCTAGACCTTCAGATCCATCGGATCCAGTCATAATCTTAGAGGAGCCTGCAGTCCTTTTCACCTCCAAGCAGAGACCACCGTCTGCTCCGAGGCGTTAAGTCCACCCATTCCTCTTCCTCCTGTAGGTCATCTAGGAGCCTTCTGCCCGCAGACATGGAGAGGGTGATGAGGAGTTTTCTCATGGCCTGGATAGAGTTGGGTCTCCTGGTTTCTCCTGCCTATCCAGCCAGGGGAGCCTCTTCCCCACCAGCTTGTTCTCCACATCCAGCCCCTTTGGGTTTGGATTCC
Organism: Protopterus annectens; assembly: GCF_019279795.1. NCBI lineage: Eukaryota > Metazoa > Chordata > Ceratodontiformes > Protopteridae > Protopterus > Protopterus annectens. Next base: position 724,190,470 of record NC_056736.1, on the reverse strand, counting down.
AGGGACCAGAAAGTTTGTGGCTAGATTCCGACAAGGCTGAGTATTCCCCCTTTCTCATCCCCACAGGGGTCCCCTGGCTTATTCTGTTCCTCCACCCACTGAGTGGGGGGAGTGTCATGCTGGAGCGGTCAGTGCTGGCTCCAGGGAGCGGGGCTGGTACCATCTTTTCAGACTGATCCCTTCTTCTTGACGTTTTGGTTTTCGGTAGCTGCAGACCAGTATAATGTGGGGATCAGGGTCAGTTTCCAGGCACGATCCTTCTCTCCATGGACTTCACCCTTGGACATGGGGAATGGGTCCGCTTCCAGTTCCTCGGCCTTCCGGGTGGTAGAGATGACCTTCAGGTCTAGAGTTCCCTGTGCTGCTCATCTGGGCCCCTCCTGGCCTTTCCACCTCGGTTTTTGAGGACTCTCATCCTGTCGCAGGTCAGCCCTTCCAGTCGAGCCTTCAGGGGGTTTTCTCCCCTTTGGGAGACCCTGTCTCTTCAGAGTTCTCCGTGGAGCCCCCAGTGGAGGAGTTTCATTGTAAGAGAGAGTGCAAGAGGAGGCATTTGACTCCCCTGCAGAGTCCCTCACAGAGGATACAGAACTTGAGGAAGGAGATGGGTCCCTCAGATCTCTGCTTGATGATGTCTCCTTTGGAGACATCCATGAGCTCTTAAAACAAAAGGATGGATGGTGCCTCCAACCCCTGTCTTCAGAGGAGTCTGTATTTCTGAAGGCATTCTGGAAGGGCCTGTCTACTTCCTGGGTGTCTGACAAGTTAGTGGATTTTATTGCCAGCAGGGCCTGGAAGGAACCAAACACTGCTGAACCTGTTCCAAAGAGAGATAAATTCCTTAGTCCCCCTGTGAACCATTAAATCTAAAGCAAGGGTGTACCAGTTGATGCCATCATGGTTGCTGCTGCCATGAAAGAGCTAGCAGAGCTCCACTGTCCATCCCCCAAACAGGGAGTCTTGGGAAATAGACCATTTTGGGAAGCGGGTGTATGCCTCAGCTACCTTTGGACAGAGGGTGACTATTTGGCACATTTTATCCACCTCCAAAGGGATTTGGTTCAAGAGCTCTTCACCTCCCTTGCAGAGTTATTGCCGGTGGAGAACCTCAAGCTGGTGTCTCCCAAGCTTGCTGCTCTGACCTCTCTGGTGATTTCCTCTGAGGCTAATCTCCAATGCTGAGGAGGCTACCTCTTGAGCTATGGGCATGGGCGTTGCCTTGCAGAGTCATGTCTGGCTACTCTTGTGCAGATTCTAGAAACCGTTTAATGCGTTATTTATTAACGCTGCTTTTGATGGCTCCACTCTCTTTGGACCATCCATGAAGGACACTGAGAATCACAATGAGCAGGAATGGAAGTCTGTGTCTGCAGTAGGAATTAAGCTTTTGGCCCCCAGAGGTCCTTCTCGTGGGGAACAAGAAAGATATGGCTTCAGAAGGCGCAGTCTCCCTTTCAGGACTCTGTGACAAATCCTCTTCCAGAGGCAGGGGGAGAGATTTCAGTGGACTACGATGCCCTCGTGGTGGGGTCCACAAAATCAGAGCTCCAGGGAACCCTTCCCTGAGCAGCCCTTTCAGCACATCTGAAGCATTGCCTGGCTGCTCTCCCCTGGATGCAGTTGGGGGCCCGCATTTCCTTACACCCATTAGCCTGGACAGAAATCAGTGTCATGATCAGTGGGTGTTAAATATCATTTCTGGGAGCTATTTCATTCCGTTTTCAGAACCCTCTCCAGTGAGAAGTCTCCCTGACATTCCACTCAGTCAGGGGGATTTGGCCCTCAAAGAAGTTCAACAATTTCTTCTAAGAAGAGCCATCCAAGAGGTTCCAGCAGACAGAGGATCCGGTACTTGCTCTCGCTTCTTTTTAGTGCCAAAAAAGATGGGGGACCTACGTCCCGTTTTGGATCTCGGCAAGCTCAATCTTTCAGTCAAGAAGTCAAATTTCTGGATGGTCACTGCTCAGTCCATTCTACCCCTATTACACAGGGATGATTGGATGCTCTCAGTGGATCCCCAGGATGCCTAGTATCACATTAATGTAGACAGATGTTCCAGGAGACACATTTGCTTCCAGCCATATGCCAGTCTTTCAGTTCAGAAACCTACCCTTCGATCTCACCACAGCCCCTCAGGTGTGTACTAAATGTATGGCAGTAGTAGCAACTCGCCTGCGCTTGCAGGGATTCCAGGTCTTTCCTTACCTCGACGATTGGCTCTTCACGGCACCTTCGAGGCATCGACTGACTCAGTATCTTCTTGCCCTCTTCCACCAGCTGGACCATCAACCTGGCAAAATCCAGTCTCATTCCCACTCAATGGTTGAAGTTCATAGGGGTTCAGTTGGACTCTGTGTCAGAGATTGCAACTTTGCCTCTGTGCAGAATTCAGTTGATTTGGGAACAGGTCAAACAGATTTTGGACCTGCCTCATCACCCCCCCCCAGTTCTTAATTCTTTTAGTTCTTCGGGCTGTTGATTCCATGGTATTGGGCATTCTCCTTATTCCTCTGGCCAGGTACCACATGCAGGTGTTGCAGTGGACCTTAGTGGTCCAGTGGTGTGCTCTTCATCTGTCTATGACCATAAAACTGACATCTATGTGCAGACGTCACCTTCAATGGTGGTTTCAATCGCAGGATCTCTCTTTAGGCAGGCCCTTTTCTCTCCCTCCTCCCACGGCCGCTGTGACCACAGATGCCTCCCTCATGGGGTGGGGGTGGGGGCATTTTCAGGGGAAGAATGTCCAAAGCACATTGTCCCAAATAGAGACCAAGTTGAATATAAATGTTCTAGAGATGAGGGCAATTTTCTGTCATTGCTAGCCTTCCATGACTGCCTTCCTCTAGGGACGATTGCAATCCAGACAGACAAACATGTTGGTCATCTGGTATAGCAGCAAACAGGGGGGGAACACGCTCTTACCCATTGCGCAGAGAGGGCATGAGAGTGTGGGAATGGGCTATGTCCTTATTGCAATGCACAAACCAGGGAATTCCAACATGCTGGCCGACATGCTCAGCAGATCTATCTCGAGTCTTCACGAGTGGTCCCTCAATCCTTCAGTGGTGAATCAGATTTTTGACTGTGGGGGTCAACTGTGCTGCAGCCTTTTTGCCTCTCCAGTCAACCACAAATGCAGCAGTTATTTAGCCCTGATCCCCCCCCCACTCAGGGGGAGTCTCCAAGGGAGACACTAGTCCACGATTGGCCTCCGGGTCTTCTCTGTGCTTACCCTCTTGTCCCCTTAATACCCAAAGTCTTGCAGAAAGCTCAACACCTGAGAACATCTCTGATCCTCATTGCCCTTTCTGGCCTCATCAGCCATGGTTTCCCTTCATCAGGTCTCATTTGAAGTATCCGCCATGGATTCTGGATCTGATTTCCCACCTGTCAGAGCTCCCCCTCCCAAACCTTCAGACCCTTCGCCTAACCGCATGGTTTCTTCATTTCCTGTGATACAGTCCAGGCTAGCGTCCCCCATTAAATGCATCATTTTGGCCTCCCAAAAACCCTCGACCAGGAAAAAGTATACATCAGTAAATGGAAAAGGTTTTCCATCTGGGCTAGGAGCAGCAATCTAGATAATTTTTCTTCTGCCCCCGATATACTTTTGTTCCGGTTCTTCCTTTTCCAAGAGGGAGGAAGTTTTTCCACTATTAAGCTTCAGTTGGTGGCAATTTCTAATTTTCACGAGAGCTCCGAGCCCACCTTTTTATCTAGGCTTTCTAAGGCATTTATGAAAGAGGTCTTCCTACTTCCTCCTCCAGTTAAAGACCCTTCGCCTTCTTGGGACCTTGCGTTGTTTCTGCAGACTCCAACTAGGAGCCCTTTTGAACCTGCCAGTTACTGTGATCTCAAGTTTGTCTTGGAAGGCCTTTCTGGTAGGTATCACTTCAGCTTAGGAGGGTTTCAGAATTGCAGGCGGTTTCTATTACTCCTCCTGATATGACCTTTCACAAGGACACGGTCTCTCAGAGAATGAATCCCTCCTTACCCTAGGTTGCTTCCAGATTGACCCTTAATCAGTGCATTCATCTTCCAGGTTTTTTTCCCCAACTGCTCCAACAGAGGAGAGTACGTCTTTCATACCTTGGATGTTCACACACAGCTTCATTTCTGCTTGCATAGGACTAAGGATTTTTTTAAGTCAGAGTAGCTTTTTGTGGCCTTTTCTGATAACAGGTATGGCCTTCCAGTCTCTAAGGTCACTCTTTTCAAATGGATTTCTAACTGCATCTCTGTGGTCTGCAATCTGAAACACCTGGAGTTTCTGGGCTGTGTTAGAGCCCATTCTACTAGATCTGTGGCCACTTATTCAACTTTCGTAGCAAGGCTTTCTATTGATATCTGTGCTGCTGCCATTTGGTCTATTCCTCACACCTTTATATCCCATTACAAGCTGGATTTAATTTCTAGGAGTAGGGCTTCTTTTGGCTCCACAGCGCTCTGGCATGTCTTTCCTTGAGGTCTCTCAGGATGTTTGGTAGCTGAGGACTCTGTGGTGATGAATAAAGACATGGATAACATCAGGTAGAGTTATGCACTTACCGTAACTTGGCATCTGTGTTGTCCTATGTCTTGATTCATCACATTTCCCACCCGGCATCCCCCTCCTGGTTTTCTAGTGGAGAAAGTTGAGTGGGTTTCTCTCTACCTTGGTAGGAATTGCTCAGGAACATGGTGGCAATCTCAGTCTGGAGATGAGAGAGCAACAGGGCATTATGGGAGAGGGAGGAGCCAGAGCCTTGAATCCATCTATTGTATATTGCCAGCTCGGATCCAAGACCCTGTAGTGACGAACGAAAACATAGGGTAACACAGATGCCAAGTTATGGTAAGTACATAACTCTCTGCAAAAAAAATGTAGGCATAAAAGGTGTTTTATCAGCTGTAAAAGCCCAAAAGCGCTTCATGCTGTCATACAGTAGCAGACCTGTCCTAAAGCAAACCAACTATCTTTAATTCTGGACAAATCTAAAAATAATGGAGCAACAAAGAATCAAAATCTGGGACAGTTTTTAAATATTCGTTATGTACTGAAAAAGTTAATAGAGCAGGTTTTGCTTCAATTTGCGTTTTCTGAAAAATAAGCATTATATGAAACTCTGTGCTTCATTATTTTCTTACTGTAATTTTCTGTGATTTACCAGAAAATTAAAAAAATATATCAGATGTACCTTCTGCTGCTGTTCCTTGCCAGCCATAATTGTCCACTGTTAGTCCCCAGCATGAGACCTGATTGTAGCAACTCTTAGGGGATGTGTAAAAATTGTGAAACGCCTAGCTGCTGTAACGATTGGGTTGTTCACTAGGAAAGGGATTAGCAAGTTTTACTTTTCCCAGTATCTGAGCATAGTTTCAGATCTGAATGCACTACAAGATTTTTAAAGCGTGATGAAGCCAGAAATGAAATTCCTGGATGGTCTGTATACAAAGGTTAAGGATTTCTGGCAGGAGATGCTTGAAACAGGAGCATTAATTACTGGAAACTGCTACCAGAAGTTAAATTCATGCTAGTGGATAGTGGAACACTTTGGTGATAAAGTGAAGAAATTGTTGACATTAATATTTGTGTAGCCTTTTTTAATAATCATCAAAGGTCTCAGTAAAAGTGTTAGGAATTCTTGAGAGTTCAGCCTCCTCCCCACCAGAAAAAACACCACTGGATGTAAGTTGTCACTAATTGATGTGACACCCTGGCCTCATGTACGAAACTGGGAAAAGAGGGTTGATGCCAATACTGTCCAATAACAGAATTTAAATGCAGCAACAGAACCAGTAAATTCAATTATCTGCTTCTCAGTAACAGAAATGTATAGCAAAAGTCTAATATATATCCAAGAAATTAAGTTTTATAACAATTTTAAGTTCTTGAGTTTCATAAAATGCTTCTTTTAGAGAACAGTACTGAAACAAGTCATGTATATTGTGATCTTCCCAGTAAAAAGGTGATCTCTCACTTTTAGTATCATGGTAATCCTAAAGCTAGCCAAGTATGTCTGTCTGTCTACACCATTAACATTTATATGTTTCATTGTTTTTTGGGGGGTGTTTTTTGTGTTGGCAACACGGCATTTCTAACTACAGCTGATAGTGACTGTACAAGTAAACTTTGTAAGCACAATATGGCAAGTTGTAAGTGGTGGTTCTTGCTGGTAATTTTTTAATGCACCTGCTTTGTGGGAATTGGCGTACAGTGCATTCTAGAGTAGAATTGAATGTGTTGGGAGTGGAAGAGTCTGATAGTTTTTCAGAGGTTGTATCTTTTAAACTGTTCATAAAGAACATCACAGTAACATATTTGGGACATTAATAATGCCCTCTCAGAAAAGGGAGACTTTAACAGTGGATTTCAAGCTTCCAATACAGATAGATGTTTTGCATAAAACTGGGGATGATGGTAATTTTGTTTCTCACTGGAAAATTGTTCAAATTTGATCTTTCCAGGTATCATACTGACTTATTGTTAAACTTAATGAATACCTGTAGTATGTGCAAGGAAATCCTACTACTAGAAAGGATAGAAAGAAAGCAGAAGCATGTGATGTGAACTTGTGTATGTTTACTCAATAACACCACCATTCACTGCTTAGCTGCATCTGAAGCCACTAGAACAGCTGTTTTCACTGCACTTGCTGCAGAGAAATCAACGATACACACCTTGTAGAAGATGTGTGGCCTTTGATTGTGTTGCAGCTTTAACTAAGTGTATGTTATCCAATAGTATTTTGCCACTGGTCTGTGACAGCATTATATTGACTTGATATTTTACTCCTGCTCTGAGATGTAGCATGTTGAAGCTGGTGTATGTAAGAAGCATTTGGGGGGGCAGCATCATGGTGATACCAGACCTCACAAATAACACATTCTCAAACATGGTTTATTTCTTCTAGTTATGTCTCCTTGCAATAGCTCTCTATTGCTGGCAACCATGGATTATTGTGTTATATGAGTTACTGTAAAAGTACAAGTAGCAATAATTTTTTTGTTAAGGGTTCTCTCCCCTCCCCCTTGTTGGGCCAGCTCACTGGCACCTGTACAGTAAAGTAACCTGTTAAACTCCAGTCCTCGAGGTAGCAGAGATGATCCATTTAATCCAAGTGAGTATCTAGATACGTTACTGTACATAGTGTAGCCCCCCCAGAATGTATTAATGTTAAGATTTCTAAACAAGACCTCTGTCTGTTAATAGTTTCTCAGGTGTACTGAAAGTTTTTTCAGTGTTCATTCAGAATGCATAGCAGTTGATGTACTTTTCTTTGCTATACATAATATGTTGTATTGAGTGTCATTTTACTGTTGCCACATTGTCCCACAAGTCTGGAGCAGAGATATAGCTTCCCATTATTTGTTACTACCTGTGTTCCTGTTACCTCATCTTCCTGTCCTTATCCTTTATTCCCCATTTGTCTTGTACGTACAGCAGTTCTTTTGGGTAGTGCATCCTATGTCTCTAATGTGGACAGTTGCAAGTATGTTCTGCTTTATCTGGCTCTGTAGTGTAGAGAGATGGATTTGTAAAGATGCCCCAGATGACTGGGAATCAATTATCAGCTGTTGCAAAGCCTGTTGTGATGAATGGAGTGAAAGGGTGGAGCTTGCTCTCTTCTTATGGGGGAGGGGGGGTTAGCGGGTGTAGAAGGGAGTGTATGCCTGTTGACATTTTCACTGGTTGAAATTCCTGCTGGGATCTGGAGCTTCTGCTGAGGGCACAGTTTAGGGGGATTGGACTTTGATTACGTAGTACATGGAGGCATTGATGACCATCACAGAGCCCGTTGCACTCCAGCAGCCCCTAAGCTGTGTTCCAGGTATCTACAGTAAGAGGAGGGGTCATACAATTTTGCCCCCTGTTTTGTATGATGATCGTTCTCCCAGTACACCCAGTCCTTGCACTTAAGGAACACAAATATGAAGGCCCTCACCAAGAGGGAATGAATGGATCACAGGATGGCCAGGAGGGAAGTTGCTGGTCGGCAAAGAACAGGACCAACAAATGTTACCCCCATACCTTCTCCTTGCCCCTTACCCTTTCTCCATACCACTTCAGTCTACCTGTTAGAATTTTGAGTTCAATCTACATTTAGGCAAGATGTGCCCTTAAAGAATGCTTAGCCATTCTTATTGTAGTTAATGGCCTCACAACTACTCCATTGATGTAAAACATTTATTCATTGTGTATTTCCCTTTTTGTGAGTTTGTGGTATGCATCTGTTAGATCTGCATTTATGTCTTAGTTGTTTTACTGTTTAAAAATGCTCTAGACAGCTTAAGCAGTCTTGCATGATGCTCACAGATGTAAACTTTGTCCTGAAATTTAGCTGGCTGCATTTGACTCAGCAAATTGTAGTATTTGTAGCTGAATTTAATTGTGCAGAAATGCACAGCATAGCATCTTTTCTTTAATTACTGAGTGCTGCTATTTAGAAACATACCTCCAGTCCACATGTAATAGATTCAGGAAATCTGAGTACTGAAAGGGATATAGTAAGTCTGAGGCACTACCTTCAGGTATTTGAAACTGGATATTGGCTGTTGCATTTGTTTCCAGACCTAGGATTAGGCGATGAAGGGTAGATGTTCATCGTGTTTCACTGTTGCAATCTTTACTCTTGGGTTATCCTGCTGGCAGGCTACCCTCAGCCAGAATTCCAAAGTCTAGGTCCGGCGTCGGTTGCTGTCGCCTCTTCCCTGATGTCAGTGCGCCAGGGGTATAAAAGATACAGCCGACGCCATTTTCTTCAGTCTTTCTTGCTGCGCGGTGCCTGAAGCAAAAGCAGTTCGCAAGTGCTGGTCTACCGACTCCTGAGATTTTCAAATCCGAATTTCAGAACCGAAGTCTTCATTAAAGCTAAATACTCCGTTGGGGAAACTTTTTTCTTGCTCCAGACCGATGTCAGAAAAAGTTAACAATTGTATTTCTTGTGGGAAGCAAATACCTCATAAGGATTTTCACTCTTACTGTATTCCTTGCCTAGGCCCTGATCACAATGTAGCTAGCTGTCTGTTTTGTGCTAGATTTAACCAACGCACAAGTGTCTGTTCGATTTTGCATTTCATTACTTTGGCTGAAGATTTAATTATATAATGCCATCGGACCAGCCGACAACCGGAGTTTACAAAAAACGCAAGGACAAGGAAAAGGATAGGCTTCCGAGGTCCAAAACCGACTACGAAGCCTCTACTAGGCCAGTCGCCGGTTCTCAGTGAGGCACTTTCGCAGCCCCTGGTGTCCGCTACCTCAGAGCCACAGGCCGCTTTCGACTCCCACGTGGAGCTGACTGGGCCTCTGGAAACTCAAGTTATTGGACACTCGGAAATCATTCCCTCAGATGGGTCCGCTGAGCAGGCATCGGCTTCTGAGGGTGTCTTCAGACCTACACAACTATATATTAAGCCATCTTCAGCTTCAAAGACTAAAGCAGCTCTAAAGACAAAGAAACAAGTACAGTATTCTCCTTCTCAGGCTTCCATGCCTAAAAAACAGATGCTCAAAATGGCCGAAGACCTAATTAGCTTAATCAGGGCCTCAAATATATTCCTACTTGGACGACTGCCTAATTCAAGCAGAGAACAAAAACATTCTTCTTAAGCATCTGGCGTTTGCAAAAAGATTACTAATTGGCCTAGGGTACACAGTAAACGAAAAGAAATCAAAACTAGTGCCCTCTCAAGAGATAATATTCCTGGGTGCAAGCTTAAATACAACTGCCCAGATGGCCTATCTCATGCCAGACAAACAAAATCAACTGACTACTTACTTCAAGAAATTGGCAACAAAAACCCACTTATCTGCAAGAAAAATCCTGCAGGCCTTTAGTTTCATGGCATCTTGCATTCTACTAATTCCATATGCCAGACTGCATATGAGGAAACTACAATGGTACCTAAAAAGTGTTTGGACTCTGTTTTGCCACAGCCTGGAGACAGTAATTGCACTCATTCCCTGCCTGCAACAGGAGTTTTGATGGTGGGCAGAAGCCTGTCACCACAAGAGTCTGCCATTCAGCTTACCCACAGCCAGACAGACACTGACCACGGATGCATCAGATTATGCCTGGGGGGGCCTATATGGCAGGAAAATGTATTGAGGGCACATGGCCTACAAACCAGATGCATCTTCACATCGATCAAAAAGAGATGCTAGCTGTTCAAAATGCCCTGACAGCTTTCAAGGACCTGCTGCATCCAGGACAGTTACTGATAAAGACAGACAACACTACGGTCATGTGGTACATAAACAAGCAGGGAGGTACACATTCCTACCCCCTCTGCAGACAAGCAATGACCTTATGGGACACAGCACTGGCTTTTCAAGTTCACCTGCAAGCACAATTCCTGCCAGGAAAAACAAATACTCTGACAGACGAACTAAGCAGAAACCTCATGGATCCCCACAAATGGAAACTGGATCCACAAGTCTTCAGCATGATGATAAGGAAATGGGGATGCCCAGACATAGATCTATTTGCCTCCCCTCACAACTGCCAATTGCAGAGATTTTGCACAAGGATTTATCACAAGCAAGCATGGAAAGTGGACGCCCTGTCCTTCAGCTGGAAAAATCTAACGGTATATGCTTTTCCTCCACTGCCTCTCCTTCCCAGGGTACTCCTAAAGGTCAGACAAGAGAAGCCAAAAATGATGCTGATTGCACCAGACTGGCCACGCTAGCACTGGTACCCAATCCTAAAGAGCTTGACTCAAGGTCCAGCATGGATATTGCCTCAAACTTCTCACTTGCTGACCCAACAAAACAATCAGATCCTGCACAGCCAACTCAGGACCTTAAATCTGGCAGCATGGCGGATAATGTAGCCATTCAGAACACTCCTCTTTCAAAAGCTGTTATGGATGTTATCTTGGAGGCCAGGAGGCCCAGTACCAGAAAATCTTATCCAGAAAAATAGAAGAGATTCTGTGCTTGGAACCAGGAACAGGGCATTGACATGTGTGTACCAAATATCCCTCAGATTTTACAATACCTAACTGAGATGCTGAACAAAGGCCTTTCTTTCTCATCAATTAAGATTCATGCCTCTGCCATTTCAGCCCATTACAATATGGAACCACCTATCTTTTCTCATCCTTTAATAAGGCAGTACCTCAGAGGGGCCAAAAACATTAGGCCTCCAAGGAGAGCACGAATTCCGGCCTGGGACCTCAGTTATGTTTTGGAAAACCTCACACTGCCTCCTTTCGTGCCAGCATCCGCAGCAGATATAAAATTCTAATCCTGGGAAACAGCTCTGCTCCTAGCAATAACCTCTGCAAGGCGAGTCTCTGATTTACAAGCACTCATGGCTGTGGAACCTTTCATCATTTTTCATCCAGACAGGCTTTCTCTGAGGACAAACCCTACATTTATGCCAAAGGTGGTGTCCAGTGTGGCCCTTAACCAAACCATTCACTTACCAACCTTTTATCCTAATCCACAGAACAAGGGTGAGAAAATTCTGCATTCTTTGGACATACACGGGTAGTTACGCTTCTAATTGGACAGAACTAAAGCTTTCAGAAAGACTGAGCAACTTTGTGTCATATGCTGCAGGATCACAAGGAAAGGCTATCTCAGAACAGACTATTTCTAAATGGATAGGCCATCGCATCCGTTTCTGCTATTTTCAAAATGGCAAATCAGTGCCTAAGGGCATTAGGCCTCATTTTACCAGAGCAGCAGCCTCTTCAGCAGCCTTCCTCAGAGGAGTACTAACCAAAGATATCTTGGAGGCTGTAACTTGGAGTTCAGTGCACACCTTCACAAAGCACTACCACTTACCTCTTTACTCTAAGTCCAGAGCAGGCTTTGCCACTGCAGTTCTGCAGGGCCTCATAGCCTCTCCTAATCCTATTTTAGCCCAGCCACCTTCTCAGCTTTGGGATTCAACCCAAGAGTAATGACTGCAACAGTGAAACACGATGAACATAGTACAGTTGTGTACCTACCATAAATGTAGATGTTCGAGTGTATTCACTGTTGCAGTCCAGGTTACCCACCCACCATCCCCCTTTTCTTTGCTGGGACTTATCTGCACTTCTCTATCCTATACAACCTATTTGGTGTATTTGCTTGTAGATGAAGAAAATTTTATTTTTGTGCCTGCATTTTTATTGGCATATTTTTCAGCCTACCAATTTGGAGGCACCTGACTTCTGGGGCAAGAAAAACTGAAGAAAATGGCTTCGGCTGCATCTTTTATACCCCTGGCGCACTGACGTCAGGGAAGAGGCGATAGCAACCGATGCCAGACCTAGACTTTGGAATTCTGGCCGACTGAGGGTAGCCTGCCAGCAGGATAACCCAAGAGTAATGACTGCAACAGTGAATACACTCGAACATCTACATTTATGGTAGGTACACAACTGTACTTTTCCTCACATTAATATTTTTATTTGCCTTTCCTACCAGGAATGAAGATTAGGAGACTCTGAGTTTGGCCAGAAGCAGCATCATGCTGACTATTTGGATAGCCTTGAGGATGCCTTGTAATCCAATCCTTAGTTTTTTGTCTGCTCATTTCAACTTTTGATGTCCTTCTATTCTCATGTTGCAGTATTCAAAACACTTGGATAATCCTCTGATAGCTACCCGAACGTCCAGCCAGTATACAAAAGCTTCTAGTCACTGCTGTGTACATGGGGCACCTGACGTGGGTCATAAAAGTGATGCCTGCACATACCTTTCCTCAGAACTACTCTGCCGCCAGTTGACCGTCAGCTCTTCCTGCCATCCCTGCTGTCGGATCTTCTAATGTAAAAGATGAGTATCCCATTGAGGCTGTTTTTTTCTGATTCTTTTAGGTCACTGTATGCCTGTTAGGGTTCATGTCATCCAGGAAAAGAAAGTACAGGTACGGACGTCAGATCCCCCCATAAGGATGCCCATGAGCTCTGCCTTTACTGCTTAGGGCCTACACACAACCATAAAACTTGCGTGGTCTGTCAGGCCTTGGTACCTAAGACACTCCTCGGTCATCTGCACACCCGTAATATTTAGTTAGAAAACCAGCGTCTTAAACATCTGGCGCTATTAGTGGAAAAACTGTCTGGTAAGACTGTTGAGCCACCCAAAAAGAAGGCCAAAGTTTCCAGGGCTTGAACCTGCTGCTGCGCTTCCTCCATCCAATGTCCCTACTGTGACAGATATTCACCTGGAAGAACATTTGTAATCTGCTGATATAGGTATAGCGGGTACTGGGCGATAGGACGCAGAACCTAGGGAGGAAAGCACATGCTTGGAGGTTTCCCAAATGTCGGCTGACTACTAGGATGAACCTTGGCTTGTTACGGCCATCCAGACAGACTCTTCCGCTGCTTTAGAGCAAACCAAATCTAGATCCTCCTTACACCATCTAGGCCTTCCCTGAGAAAAAGCAAAAGATTAAACATGCCCCTGTAGAAAGCCAACCTGACTGGCAGGCCTTTTCCCAGAGCCTAATTAATACTTTTATGGCCCTAAGGCCTGCTATGCTTGCTTCTCCACCAGCCCGGTCCCCCTTTATTAGTCCCAGGCCTTAAGTCGAGGACACACTCAAACCTGCAGCTGAGGATTCACACTCCTCTTCGAAGGATTCTCTTATGTCTGTCAGATGCCATCCCCTCTTGGATATGCTTCCCCAGTGGAGGACTCTGCTGAGGACCTCAGCTTTGGTGAGACCAGCTCAAAAATGAGAGAATATTTTAAGTGGGATTCCTCTGAAATGTCAGAGGTCCAAAAAAGATGCTATGATCTCTTGCAGATGGACCCTCCTGCTCCTTCCGACATTCCTCTGGGCTTACCAGCATTGGATGCTTTCACTGCAGCCTTTGTGAATCCTGAATCCCAACCACCTTCCCTTCGAAGGCCTGACTGGTTCTATAAGATCCTGAAGGGGCAAATTTGCTGATTAAATGCCCTGTTGCAGACTCTGGCACTGTTTCAGTTTCTGCAGATAAACCATCCAGACTGCTTCCCTCCACCTCTGACCTTTCCACAAACAAGGACAATAAGGCAGTGGAGGGCACTGGCAAAAAAGTTTACATTTCTGCTACCTTGGCCTTTAGGGCAGTAACTTACCAGACACATATGTCTAAGTATGCCCTGGCCTTTTTGTGTCAGGTCACCAAGCTTTTGGCAAACCTACCTGACTCACATTCCAAGGCTCAGATATATAGCCTCATCTCATTGTCTTCTCAAGTCACATGACATTCAATTAGATGCCGCTGCCAGAACTGCAGCTTCTGCCTCAGTCCTTAGAAGATACTCATGGTTAACACTACAGCCCTTGCCTGATATTAGGGCCAAACTCCTAGACGCTCCCCTGGATAACTCTGCCCTTTTTGGGTTTAAAAAACAAAAACTGGCTTCCCCCCAAAAAAAAGATTTCCCCAGAAACCTTTTTAAAACCCCCCCTTTCCGAAAAAAAAAATTGGCCCCGGGAACTCCAGCCCCCCCCCAACCAGGAAAAAACCCGAGGCCCTACATGGCATCCCGCAATTCTATACCAAGACCAGGCTGCATATGATTCAATGGTACTAAGGTGATGGTCTCCCAAAATCCAGTTTGGAACTTAACAATCATTCTTTCTTCAAAGGAAATTTCCCGTGGGGTCAGGGTGCCAGTCAAAAGAGGTTGCCTTTCAAAAACCCCAACATCCACGGGCTTCAGAAGGATGGGAGCACCTGGAGGCTGTATCCAACCTTGGTCTAAGGACCTCACTGACATAAAAAGGAAATCTGCATATGCTGCAAGGCTTTCAAATTCCCCCATAAGGCCACTGTTATAAGGGCCCCAACACCCGGGTACATAACAGCAGGGAGGCACAATCTACCTCATGCCCTGGCCATAAAGGAATAGCCAAATCAATATCCACTGCAGTCCATTCGTGCCAGGAAAAATACTGGCAAAGCTTTAAACAGACTACCATGAGGCACGAATTATGCCACCAATCTTCCAACTCATACAAGGCATAATAGATGCCCGTTCGCCTCTCAACCATCAAATTAAGAATCTGCTCAAGGAACCACCCCCCAGCCTGGGGTGGGTTTTTTCACTAAAGCTTGATATGCCTTACCTCCCTTATGAAAGCTCTGAAGACCCAGGAAACCCAAAGTGTTCTTTCCCAGACTGGCCCAGGCAACACTGGTTCCACTATGAAGCATTACGGCAAAACAGGCCTCCCCAGCCTCTTCCCTGCCAGAAAATTCAGCAGCACCCACTTAAACATGCACTACTGCCTGGGAAATCCTTAATCCAAACAAAGTTTTATCCACAGGTGGCATTTCTGGAATGGCCCCCTTTCCCAAGGGCATACTCACTAATGGAAAAGGTTTTTTATTTGGAACACCTTAATGTGACATGGCAGCTACCCATACGATCTTACAGCGTTCCACAAGGCCTCCTTTCTCCATTAAGATCAGCCTCCTTTCAGCAAAAAAGGATCCACCTTCTTCTCAAAATCCTAGATTTCTAGGATCAAAAAAACCTCCAAGAAAACCCCTTTCCTGCTTATCTCAACTTTCTTAGAAAATAACACTTCCTCCCCTTTCCAGCACCAGAATTTAGTTCTGTTTAAACTGCTTCCTTTGGCAAACTTCAGCAAAAGGTATCTGAGTTACAAACATTTGCGTCAGGATTCTTACTTCCAAGGGGCAGAGTTCATCCAATCCTACTTTTATGAAAAGGGGTATTGGGATCCTTACCAGCATCACTTGCCTATGCTTCCCCAAAACCACGAATAGGGAAAAACTTCACACCCTGATAACAGACAATCACTGGCAGAATAAAGTACAGAAATGACATTTTGAGCATTCCGGGGAAGAAAAGCAATTTCCAAAACCCCAAATGGAAAAGGGATTCTTTGTACTCCTTTCATGGAAAGCAGTTCTGCAACGCAAATTTTATACTCCGCTGAAAAAAAATTTTTGGGGGAAAACACAAAAAACCCTCCAAAATCCTTTGCCCTTAAATCCAAACCCAAAACCCCTTCCCCAAGGGAAAACCCCAAAAAAAACCCTTTTTTTGGGCAAAGTGGCTGAGTATTGAAGCGGGACCCCAGGAAAACCTGTATGAATCCCATTTCTACACATCAAAAAATTTTCATTGGAAAACACCTACCTGAAGAAGCAGAATGCAGCAGGCCTTCCAGTCTCTAGATCTGCCGAACTCAATTTCAGGACAGACAGTGGCCCTACTTCTGCTGTTCCCGGTCCATTCTGTCCTGACCCTCACTTCCAACAAAACCTCAGTAGGTCTCTTTTCTTAAGAAAATTTTTTATGACCGAGCACCATCTTTAAGGCTCGGAAAAGCACTCTCAACCTCAGAAGCTCTTCACAAGACATGGCAACAGTCCTCTCCAAGGCAAGCTTACACCTCTTTAGTCCAAAGGTGGACATGGACTATCCTGGACTGCCCAAAATCCTTCTTAAGTTTCCCAATCTAAGATATAAACCCTGCACAGGATATACAAAACACCTTTACATGAGAAATAATGCAGTAACAGCTCCCTTTTTAATTCTGCTGCCTAGGAACAACCCCAAAAGCATTACTAAATTGGATAGGATTGCTTAGGTTATTTTATCATTCCTGGGAAATCCGGCCCGCAAATCCAGTCCACTCACCCCTACCAGATGCACCAGATCATGGAACTGCACTTAAAACCCCGCAATAAATCCTCCCAAACCCAATTTCCTTTCAAAGACAGTTTCTACGCATCCCCAAAGTACACCTAGTACCTTCCCTGTCCAATATTTCCAATGCAGATTTAGATTACTTGGAATTACAGTGTTCCATCCTCCATAATGAGATCCATGAGAATTGCTGTCGGGTCCCACCCATCTCAACCTTAGACCGTTTCCTCTTTTCTGGCTGGGGAAGAGTGTTTGTGGAACCTCTCACAAATTTAAACCTTCATTCAATTCAAATGCTGATCTGGGTTGTTTTCAAATTGGCTGTCCAGGTCAAACCTTCGGCAGAACATCAGAAACAGGCGAGGCATATACGCCTTGGAGGTCCACATATCCAGCAGACCCAAAATTTTACGGCCACACAAGTCTGTGCTGTGGCAGGACAACCATATTTATCTGCAGACTCCCACCTGGGCTTTATGGTAAAGCACCTGGCTTTTACATCCCTTAAAAACCCGGTAACAAATTGAAAGGTCCAGTGCCACCGGGAAAATGCTACGGAGGTTTTAATGCCAAATGTACACTAAAACAAATTTTGCCTCCCTAACAGACATTCCCCATTTTGCACGGCTACCCAGCCCAGGGCAAGGCGCCCAGTCAGGAGAAGGAATCTTTGTCCACGTGCAGTCCTCACATTGGTCACCCTGTTAAAACCCCTTCCAAACCAGAGGCTTAACCCCCAAACTTAGAAAGGGGGGGAAACAAGGACCAAACCCCCCTTCAAATTTACCACTTAGGTAAGAATCCACAATCTCTCCCACCCCGCCACCTTAACCCCCCCAGAAATTCCTTATGCGCACCTGGGCAATTTTTCCGGTCCACTTGTAGGGATATTTTTTACACCTACCATAAAAGGTCCATGAAACCTGGCAGGTTACCCTTTCCCTCTGTGTTCAGGGAGTTCCTTTTTAGCGACGGGGAACATTGGTTCTCTTATCTGGTTTAAAAATTTTAAACCCTTAATTATCAATTTAAATTTCTTATTCCCAAATCAAATTTCCTCCTGCACTGGCACTTCAGGTGCTGGACACTGATCAAAGGGCCTATCAATTTTTCCGATCTGAGGGAATCCATTTTGGAGGACCAACCCACTTTGGAATCGGCTCCTTTGCTCTCCCAATTAAAATGTTGCTCCTTGCAGCAAGAATCATTTCCTTTTGCTTTTCAGTAAGCTAACTTCTCACAATTGGCTGATACCCATGGTCCACTAGGGACACAAAAGAATCAGTCCACCCCAAATTCCTGAGCAAGGAAACCTATGGTTCTTAACCAAGCGAATTTCTTGACAACTACATGGCTTTGACAGTGCAGCAAAACAGCTCGCCAGGCACCACCCGAACAAACTTCCCTCGCGCATACCTGCTCAACGCGGTCTCCGCAGCACAACCACTTCTCCGGGTTGAAAGCAGCATAATCTTCATTAACAGTATTGGCCTAAACCATCTTTCATAAGTACCCATGAACTGTCCACCACCAGAATTAAAGTATCGGTGAAATCCTCATGAGGTTTACCCCTACTCACCCTCTGGTCCCCAGGCAAACTTCAGTCTGTGCCAGCTTTGCCCTGAAGCGCACTACCTGGGCTTAAAATTAGAGGAGCTTCTATAGTAGCCCAAGATTCCCGACCCAACAACCTCCTCAGAAGACTCAATGGATAAACGGGTTCATTACAATGGCTTACACCCTGTCTCGCAGTTTGCCAGTGTCTGTCCATGGGAGACATCTGCCACTTTTAGGGCTTGCACTTCACGGGATTCGATAGGGGTAGGCTCTGCAGGTCCGGCTTCTGAGGTTGGCCATCTAAACTAACAGCAAACAAAGGAAAGACTGGGGTTTAAACTGCTCCTCCAAGCTTTCTGAAATCCCAACCAGGCTTTAAGGTGAAGATTCGTTGGTTAAACCTCCTGGAAGGCCTAGACAGGCACTTTGGTTTTCCCCCTTCTTATTTCTGTTTTCCCAGAAGGATTCTTCCTCCTCATAGGATCCCAACCTCAGGTTTGGCTCCGGGACCTGGTGAAACTTCATAGTAAAACTTCTACATTGGAGGACAGGAACTCTTTAAAAACTTAGGGGAACCCTTCCTAGCTAGGTTTAGTATCCCCCCACATTTGTGACTTTTTTACTAAGAATCTGGGGGGAAAACCAAACCCCAAAGGTTTAAAAAAGCAAACCCCAAACACTTTTCCCACTAAGCATAAACAAAGGGCTGCCCGGCCCTTGCCAAACCAAATTTTTAGGTACTCCATGTCACTGCCCACTCACCAGTAACAAGGGTTTCCCGTCTTCTTGGGCTGGAATGCGCACAAGCCGCATTTTCACCGCTTTCGTCAGTTTCTTGTCAAGCTAAGTACCCTGGGACCTTCCCTTTTCTGAATGTCAGAAAATAGTTTGTTGTAGCCATCGCATGAGATTTCCTAATGTACCTTGCTTAGCCCAAAACCACATTAGGACGATCTTGCGTTTAATTGCTTATTCAAGCAAAAGGTCTTTATTCCTGGATGCATCTTAATGACCCACAGGACCAAAACAGCACCTGATCTAAAGGCTGCTCTGACCACGTGGTCCTTTGGCAGGCCTTCAAACCCTTCCCCTCATTCAAATGGGAAGAACTGGGAAAAGTGCTCAAGGAAGACTATTTAAAGCTGCAGGACTTTGAGGCCCTTCCAGATGAGAACCCGCTGCTGCTGCTAGGGGGTTTAAGGCTCAACACACTATTTAAGGAAAATCAAACTCCGAAGCAAATCCTGAAATGCTATCAATCAAAGACACAGCATCATATGATGGCTAAGTTTGAATATAGGTTCTACCCTACAAGGCCAACCTTTACTTTGGTTCTCTGGCCACCTCTACTTCAGGACTTCCCAGATCAGGACTACCTTCCTATAAAGATCGAATAGATCATTCCTCCCACTCCGATTTTTTGGGAAATTTCATGGTAATCCAGGACCGGAATTCTCTTCAAGAAGACCTAGGAATTCTTCCTTTCCTCACAAGGTTTAACTATCCTCTGTTTGACATGAGATAATTTTCTGAGGCTAATTTTATTGAATCTGCTAACTTTCACCGAAATCAATGGTCCTGACCCAAAAAAATGTAACCCTTCTGCTAGCAAATTCATTCTCAGCTAAGGTTCTCAAGGCCCTCTGAAATCCATCAACCAAGCTTCAGCTTAAAAGGAAAAAGTAGTATTCTTCAGTCAGTAATAAAACCATTTCTATGTTGACACAATTCTTGCAAAAAAACTTCTTAAGAGGTGAAGGTAAGGAATAAAACTCCATGCATGAAACTAGATTATTGTTTGAGCACTTATGCACTAAGGCGATTGGATTTATCAGGATCAAAATAAACAAATTTACTAGTCAGGAACTAAGGTTTGAACCCCCTTCAACAAATGTCTTTGCCAAACTAGAAATCAAATGAAAACAACTACGCGTAAATTCTGCAAGTTCACCTCCTTTGAGGAAACCTTTCCCCAAATTGGCCTTGACTTCAAGGTCAAAGGGAATTAAGCTAACGCTCAAGGGAGGGTTCCCAGATCTGACTGACTGAGCTAAAAGAAAAAGACATATCCCACTCTAATAGCCTAAGACCTCGGGGGCATACGCCAAATTGGCCCCTAGAAAACGGGCTCTTTACGAATTTGGGCTCATTTACCCAGGACAATTATTGGTGATTTTAAAATTCAAATTTCCCCTTTTACACTTTCCAAGGGGTCCGGTTGCCGCTGCCCAAAAAACAAAGAGGCCTTTCTCAAATCCTTCGGATAATTTCCCTAGTAAGAATTTGCTAGACCCAACTTAAAGGGAAAAAAAAGGACAAAGACTTTTTTAAAATTCCCTTTCAAAAAACCCCGGCTTCAGGGAAAAAAAGTGTCAATTGCAATTAGCACAACCTTTGATTCCTAGAAATTCCCCCTTTGGAATTTTAAAAAAAGATATTTCTGAGTCAATTAAAAATTAGGTTTTCCCTGCTTTGAAGGGAAAAGCAAAGATGCTTTAAAAAAGGAAGAAAAAGCAAAAACAGCGAAAGACCATTTCAACCCCCCAATTGAGGCTTTCCCAAGACACCTTTGCCCCTAAGAAGAGAAGGTTTCCCCCCCAAGGGAAGAACCACCCCTATCCCAGGGCCGAGAGAACAAAAAATGGACTACCTCCCTAACAGGGTTCTAACCCAAACCTTTATGGAAACCCAAAACCCCCCCCCCCTTTTTCCTTCCCAAAAAAATTGGGGATCCCCTTTCAAAGAAATTGGGCTTAACAAGACCTGGTTTTCAACTTTTTTCAGGATAAAATTTCTTAACTCCCAACCAAAGGGTCCCAGATTTACCTCCAAACATGGGCAGAGGCAAAACTCCCTCTCTATAGGGCAGTAGAACCTTCCCCCGCAAACAGAAAGTTTACTCCAGACTTTCTTACCCCCGGAAAGAGGGCCTTTGGGACCCCCTTCTGGGTCTATCCATTTGACACCTCCTGGTGGTCCCCGACCAAAAGCTAATTTAGCAAAATGTGCCTATGGGAAAAAAAACCCCAGCTAACCTAAAGGTGGCACCACAACCCCAAGGAAATTTTGGGCCTTGGGGGCCCGGTACAATTTCCTTTCCTGCATCACGCTAGGGTTTAAAAGCCTTCCTACATTCCTGACAGAAAGGGGGCAATTTAACCCCTTTGGTGTTTCTGCCTCATTCAGGCAATAAAAGAAAGCCCCCCCAGATTTTTCGACATTTTAAATTGGGGCCCCAAAAAAACCCAAAAAAACCCACCAAAATCTTCATATGGCCCTTTCCATTAAAAAAACCCGCCCTTTTTGTCGTCTGCTCCCAAAGGGGGCTTCCGACTACCCACCGAATTTGGAAGCCCCCTCAAAATCCAAAACCCCAAACCCTGGCCAAACACTTAAAAAAATTAAGGATTTAAAAACCTTGTTTTGGGGAATTTATCACTGAGACCCCTTCTTGAAAAATGGTTTTTGGGGGCAAAGGTTGTTCAAAAAGGGGTTTCCCATCCTGTCTGGAAACCTAACATCCTTGGCATTTCTTGGCACACCCAACATAAAGGGGACTTTTTAATGGAACCACACTTTGGCAGAAAAAAAGTGGGGCAAAAGGGCCCGAAACTTAAGCCCCCCTTAAAACCAGGGGGCCTAAAAAGGCAAACACAGTTATTTTAAACCCACGGGGATTACCTGGCCCCAAAAAATGGGCCCGGGGTAACCCCCCCATGGGACATAAGGGGCCCTTTCCTACCACAACAAACGGGCAGGAATTTTCAACTTTTTGACTCCAGAGACAAACCCCAAAAAATCTTTCTGCAAATTTTAAAAGTGGGAATCCAAAATTAAGTTTGTTGACCCCAACACCGCTGCCAAGTTTTTTCCCGGAGGTTCCTGATTGGAATGAGGCCTTACCTTCCCCCGCCCTCCCTTTTTTGCAGGAGATACTCAGTTCAGCGGCTCACAAGTATTCCCTTGCACTCCCTTTGACTTATCTACTTGCCCCAGCTTCAAATGTCTGGCTCCAGAATTGTTTGACAAAAGGAATTCATATATCCTACTTAACGCCTTTCAACTAACAGACTTCTAACAGGCTTTTAAAGTTCACTAATTGCCAGGGTATAATTAAAAATCAAACAGTGCCCTAAAGATATATTCCTACAAACCACACAACAAACCCCCCGTCCTTCCTTCCCCACCCTTTTTTCTAACCTCCCCGTTCCCTTTTTTCCTTCTCTACTTTTGTTCTCAACCCAAGGGAAATTTTTTTAAGTCTGGTCTTTCACAACCCTTTTTTCCAATAAAGCTTTGGGAAAAATTAAAGGGAAATTTTTTTTTTTACCCCCCTTTTTTTGGGGTTAAAACCCCCCTTTAAAGTTTTCCTTTTGGGAAAATTTTTTTTTTTTAAAAAAAAACACTTTTTTTTTCCCAAACCCCCCCTGGCGCACTTTAAAACCAGACATTTAGGACTCTGGAGGATGATTTATCCCAGAACTTCATTTCCTGTGGGAAAAAATGGGGAGTACAAAAGGCTCTGGTCTTTCAAGGATTCGACCGGGGTATAAAAGACAACCCAATAAAATTTTTTAAAGGGGGCAAACAAACTTGGGAAAATTTCCTTGGTTAAGCCACCCTTTTTTCTAACCCCAAAAAATCCTTGGGCAGCAAACCTGGAAAACCTAACAAAACAAAAGGGTCCAGATTGCAAGGGACAGGAAAATTTTTTCCCCCTATCAGAGTGGGGACTCCAAATATGCGCCTAAAAACAACCACCCTGGAAAGGGTTTTTTGGGAGTACCCCCAGAGGAAGGGGAAGGATTTTAAATCCCTTTTTATGCCCAGGGAAAACTGGGCCCCAGGAAATGTCAATTTTCCCTGGAATTCCAAAATAAGATTTACTGCCTCCATCAAACAACCTTTTTCATGCTGCAAATTGGTGTATTCCAAAGACAACCTGCAGTCAACTTTCAACAACGCCAAGATACCATTCCCATGTTAATGTTTAAAAAAGGGGCTTTGGGTTACTGGCCCAAGTTCACAAAATCCTTGGGAAAAAGTTAAAGTCATTTTGACAAAAAGGGAAAAAAATACCTACTTTAAAACCCAACAACCCCAAAAACACAAACATTTTCTCTTGATTCTTTCCTTTGGGGATAATTACTTTCTTACTTTTCCAATTTCCAAACCCAAGCCCTCGAAGATAATTTCTTTGCCTTAAATCAATTTTCCCAAACCCTTTTTATCCAAAAACAAAGAAAAATATTAAAAGAAATTTACCCCACTTTAGTTTCCTGCATCCTTCACCGTTTCCTGAACGCACATAATAACCACTTTTGAAAACTCAATAGGAAAAACAGGTTTAAAATGGGTTTTGGGGGGCTTTTAAGCCTTTTCCCCAAAATTTTTTCAATTTGCCTAAAAAATTTTGGGGGGGAAACCGTCATTTTTTTCAAGGCTTATTTGTCCCAAGGGAACAAACTGACAAATGAGCTTCAGTTAAAAAAGGGGGATATTGGAGAAAATTTAAACAAACCAAAACGCCACCTTTCCCTACCCTCAAAAAGACAAACTCCAAAATCCCTCGGTTTAAGACCTGTGAAAAAGGAATTCCTGTCAAGACAGACAACACTACGGTCATGTGGTACATAAACAAGCAGGGAGGTACACATTCCTACCCCCTCTGCAGACAAGCAGTGACCTTATGGGACACAGCATTGGCTTTTCAAGTTCACCTGCAAGCACAATTCCTGCCAGGAAAAACAAATACTCTGACAGACGAACTAAGCAGAAACCTCATGGATCCCCACAAATGGAAACTGGATCCACAAGTCTTCAGCATGATGATAAGGAAATGGGGATGCCCAGACATAGATCTATTTGCCTCCCCTCACAACTGCCAATTGCAGAGATTTTGCACAAGGATTTATCACAAGCAAGCATGGAAAGTGGACACCCTGTCCTTCAGCTGGAAAAATCTAAGAGTATATGCTTTTCCCCCACTGCCTCTCCTTCCCAGGGTACTCCTAAAGGTCAGACAAGAGAAGCCAAAAATGATGCTGATTGCACCAGACTGGCCACACCAGCACTGGTACCCAATCCTAAAGAGCTTGACTCAAGGTCCAGCATGGATATTGCCTCAAACTTCTCACTTGCTGACCCAACAAAACAATCAGATCCTGCACAGCCAACTCAGGACCTTAAATCTGGCAGCATGGTGGATAATGTAGCCATTCAGAACACTCCTCTTTCAAAAGCTGTTATGGATGTTATCTTGGAGGCCAGGAGGCCCAGTACCAGAAAATCTTATCCAGAAAAATGGAAGAGATTCTGTGCTTGGAATCAGGAACAGGGCATTGACACGTGTGTACCAAATATCCCTCAGATTTTACAATACCTAACTGAGATGCTGAACAAAGGCCTTTCTTTCTCATCAATTAAGATTCATGCCTCTGCCATTTCAGCCCATTACAATATGGAACCACCTATCTTTTCTCATCCTTTAATAAGGCAGTACCTCAGAGGGGCCAAAAACATTAGGCCTCCAAGGAGAGCACGAATTCCGGCCTGGGACCTCAGTTATGTTTTGGAAAACCTCACACTGCCTCCTTTCATGCCAGCATCCGCAGCAGATATAAAATTCTTATCCTGGAAAACAGCTCTGCTCCTAGCAATAACCTCTGCAAGGCGAGTCTCGGATTTACAAGCACTCATGGCTGTGGAACCTTTCATCATTTTTCATCCAGACAGGCTTTCTCTGAGGACAAACCCTACATTTATGCCTAAGGTGGTGTCCAGTGTGGCCCTTAACCAAACCATTCACTTACCAACCTTTTATCCTAATCCACAGAACAAAAGGTGAGAAAATGCTGCATTCTTTGGACATACACGGGCAGTTACGCTTCTAATTGGACAGAACTAAAGCTTTCAGAAAGACTGAGCAACTTTGTGTCATATGCTGCAGGATCACAAGGAAAGGCTATCTCAGAACAGACTATTTCTAAATGGATAGGCCATTGCATCCGTTTCTGCTATTTTCAAAATGGCAAATCAGTGCCTAAGGGCATTAGGCCTCATTTTACCAGAGCAGCAGCCTCTTCAGCAGCCTTCCTCAGAGGAGTACCAACCAAAGATATCTTGGAGGCTGCAACTTGGAGTTCAGTGCACACCTTCACAAAGCACTACCACTTACCTCTTTACTCTAAGTCCAGAGCAGGCTTTGCCACTGCAGTTCTGCTGGGCCTCATAGCCTCTCCTAATCCTATTTAGCCCAGCCACCCTTCCTCAGCTTTGGGATTCAACCCAAGAGTAATGACTGCAACAATGAACATATTACAGTTGTGTACCTACTATAAATGTAGATGTTTGAGTGTATTCACTGTTGCAGTCCAGGTTACCCACCCACCGTCCCCCTTTTCTTTGCTGGGACTTATCTGCACATGTTCTTCGTGTTTCACTGTTGCAGTCATAACTGTAGGGTACTCCTGCCGGCAGGCAGCCCGAGGTCGGCCAGAATATCAAAGTCTGGGTCCAGCGTCGGCTGTATCAGCAAGAACCCTGACATCAGAACGCATGGGTATAAAGCTGACAGCCGACGCCATCTTCCCCAGTCTTTCTTGCCGTGCAGTGCAAAGCAGTTCACTAGTTGTTGGTTGGCGTTTTCAAGACAATGTGGTGTAATTGTCGTCGGTCCGAAGTTTTCTACTTCTCTTCTCAAAGCTAAGTACCCGTTGGGGAAACCTTTTTCTTGCTCCTCCGATGTCAGAAAAAGTTAATAATTGTGTAGCGTATGGAAAACAAATACCTCATAAAGATTTCCACTCTTACTGTCTACCTTGCTTAGGCCCTGACCACGACATTTCTTGCTGTCGGTTCTGTGCCAGGTTTAATTCTCGCACTATCAAGCTTAGGTACGATTGGGCCTTGAATTATTTCGGTAGACGATTTAATTATAGGATGTCGTCGGATACTTTACCGACTACGGAATACAGAAGAAACGCAAGACAAGGACAGGCCTCCGAGGTCCAAACAGGATACTTTGCAGCCGGAGCCAGCTTGGGTTGCGGTCGCCAGTGAGGCGCTTTTGCAGCCCCTGTCGTCCGCCACTTCAGAACCAATGGCCGACACGGACTCCCATGGGGAGCCATCTAGGCCTAGTAATTTGTCTGCTGCAGGACCTTGGGACGCCGCTCCTTCAGATGGGTGCGGAACCGCTGTGCAGGTACCGGCTTCTGAGGGGGTCTTCAGGCCTTCACATATTACTATTACCACAAAGACAAAGGCTAAGTCAAAGACTCCTGTTAAACCCAGACTTTCTGCTCAAGCTTCTTCGGATTCAGCTCCTAAGACTCAAAAGCAATTACTACGGATGGCTGAGGATTTATTGACTATGATTAGGGGCTCTCACCCTCCTCCTGAGAAAAGGCCTAGACAGGATATCCCTTATGATTCCTCTGATCAGGCTTCTGTATCTTCAGTTTCTTCCTCTGATCAGGATTATTCTTTTCCTCCTTATGAGGATTCGGATGCAGAGGATTCTGTTCCCTCTGACTCTCCCCCTGAAGATTTCTTTTGGGGAAACCTTGCATGAGATGAGGGAGCATTTTCATTGGGAAGGTCAGGATTATTCTGCTTCCAAAAGAGACTTAGAATTTCTTCTTCTCCTTCAACACAGGCCTTTAGCTATTCCTCCTGTACTTGACATTGTGGATGATGCCTTCTCTGAAGCTAACGTGAATCCTGATTCCATGCCGCCTGCTCCTTCTAAGCCTGATAGATTTTACAGGGTCCCTGATTCCCATCAATTTTTATTTAAGAACCCTTCTGCTGATCCTGAAACTATTTCACAGGGTTCCAAGGCTGCTAAGGCCGCCTCCTCTAAGAATCCTATCCCCTCTGAAAAGGATTCTCGTGCCCTGGACAGGTGGGGCAAAAAGGTTTATACTTCAGCTACCCTTTCTATTAGAGCTTTAAATTGCCAGTTTCACATGTTTAAGTATCAACAGTTTCTTTTATCTGTTTTAAAACAAAGGTTTTCTACCTTTCCTGCATGTGCTAAGGACAAGGAATTACAGGATGTGTTGCATGCAACTGAACAAGTTAGCAAACATAGTTTACATTGTGGTTTTGATGCCTTAGAGGCTTCCTGCAGGGCTGCTGCCTCTGGTACTGTTATCAGGAGACATGCTTGGCTTCATGAGCAGAATTTACCTGAACAAGTTAAGGCTAAATTGCTAGATGCCCCTGTTCAGCATGATGTCTTATGTGGATCTAAGGCTGAGGAGGTTATTAAAAAGATGGAAGAAAAAGCCAAGTCTATGCAGACTGTAAAATATTTTTTGCAAGTACAGCCTCCTAGATTTTCTAGAAATTGGCCCTCCAAAAATTGGTCTTTTCCCACTTCTGATAGGCCTCAAAGGGGAAGATATAGATGCTCCAGAGGTCGGGCGCAGGCTCAGGCCTCTTACAGATCTAGACAGTGGACTGCTTCTTCACCTAGAAGGGGAGAAGACAGACCTCAAACCCAAAGAAAGCAGACCCAATGACTCCCTCTGTTGGGCTACAGGTCGAAAGAAAGCAGACCCAATGACTCCCTCTGTTGGGCTACAGGTCCTCCTTCCCTGGATGCCCCTCTTGGAGGAAAACTTTCTCTTTTTTACTAAAATTGGACTCGCATTACCCAGGACAAATGGGTGTTAGACGTGATTTTGAAAGGCTACAGATTCCACTTTCACACTCTGCCAAGGCCTTCCGGCTGGCCAGATCTGCCAAAACATCAATGGACAGAGGCCTTAAATCAAGTGGGCTTTTATTAGCCTTAAGAGCCATAGAACCTGTTCCACCTCTAGAGGTGGGGAAAGGTTTTTATTCAAGACTTTTTCTGGTCCCAAGAAAACAAAACTCCTGGAGACCTATTCTGGACCTCTCAATATTAAACACCTTTTTGGAAATTCCAAAATTCAAGATGCTTACTCTTCAACAGCTTCTCCCAATGCTCTCATAAGATTCTTGGATGGTAACATTGGACTTAAAGAGGCTTACACATCCCCATAAGGCAACAATGCAGAAAGTACCTCAGATTCAAGGCAGGCTCGAGACACTTCCAATTCTCTGTACTGCCATTTGGCTTATCTACTGCCCAGAGTTTTTACCAAATGCCTGGCTGCAGTAGTAGCTTACTGCAGACTTCAGGGGATTCAGATTTACCCCTATCTGGACGACTGTCTAATTCAGGCAGACAGCAAAGACCTTTTACTTCTACACCTGCATTTTGTTCAACATCTTCTCCTACTACTGGGATTCTCAGTGAACACAAAAAGTCACATTTGATTCCTTCTCAACGAATGCTCTTTTTGGGAGCTCTTCTAGACACAAGTTTACAGATGGCCTTTCTTACTCCAGAAAAAGTTACAGCTGGCTTCAATCTTCAAGACCTTGGCAACCTTGACTCAGCTCACTGCAAGGAAATTCCTGCAGGCTTTGGGCTACATGGCCTCTTGCATCCTGTTGATTCCAAATGCGAGGCTTCACATGAGGAAACTTCAATGGTACCTAAAGAGTGTATGGTCTCTGCATTGCCACAGTTTGGATACAATGATCCCACTGATTCCCTGCCTCCAGAAGGAATTCCTTTGGTGGTCCAGGGCGTGTGTTTTGAACGAAGGGAAGCCCTTTCGTCTTCCTCAACCTATTCAGATCATAACCACGGACGCCTCGGATTATGCTTGGGGAGCTCATTTTCTAGACAAATGCCAACAGGGCTCTTGGACAAACAAGCACCTTCTATGGCACATCAACTTGAAAGAAATGTTGGCAGTCCAAAATGCTCTTCTAGCCTTCCAGACTCTTTTAAAGCCAGGACCTCTGCTAATTCAAACAGACAATACCACAGTCATGTGGTACATAAACAAGCAAGGGGGCTCTCACTCTTACCCCCTTTGCAGACTTGCCATGACCTTATGGGACACAGCCCTAAATTTGAATCTGGATCTTCAGGCACAGTTCATTCCAGGAAATCAGAATCTCTTAGCAGACAGCCTAAGCAGAAACATTTTGGATCCTCACGAATGGATGTTGGACCCCAACTTATTCAGCAAGATAACTGCAGTTTGGGGCTGTCCTCAGATCTGTTTGCGTCCCATCTCAATCATCAGTTGCCTCTCTTTTGCACCAGGTCCTTCCACAAGACAGCTTGGAAAGTGGATGCCCTGTCCTTCAGCTGGAGGAATCTTTCGGAATATGCCTTCCTTCCTCTTCCTCTTCTGCCTCGGGTATTGCTAAAGATAAAGCTGGACAAACCCAGACTGATCATTTTGATAGCTCCAAATTGGACTCGTCAGTTTTGGTATCCAACTCTACTGCACCTTTGCTTGGAACCTCCTTTGAGTCTTCTTCTGACCCATTCTCTACTGTCCCAGCATCAGGGTCAGGTATTTCACCCTCAAATCAAGACTCTCTGCCTGGCAGCTTGGCTCATCAAAGGCAATTGATTTCTTCTTCTCTTCCTAAACAAGTTTTGGATATTCTTCTGGAAGCTAGGCGTCCTAGTACAAGGAAATCTTATGCTTCTAAATGGAAAAGATTTTGTATTTGGATGCAGGATCGTGGTTCTGATCCTTTTTTACCTGATATTCCCTCTATTTTACTTTATCTCTCAGACCTTTTGATTAAAGGTCTTTCCTTTTCTTCCATTAAAATTCATGCTTCTGCTATTTGACTCATTTCAGTTGTGATCCTCCCATTTTTTCCCACCAGTTGGTTAGACAATTTCTGAGAGGAGCTAAGAATTTAAGACCTCCTAGATCTCCTCCTGTCCCTCCTTGGGATCTCAACTATGTCTTGGAAAAGCTTACTTTGCCTCCTTTTGAGCCTGCTGCCTCTGCGGATATTAAGTTCTTATCCTGGAAGACAGCTATCTTGCTGGCCTTGACTTCTGCCAGAAGGGTGTCTGAGTTGCAAGCCCTCATGGCCGTGGAACCATACCTCATCTTCCATCAGGACAGAGTTTCCTTGAGGACCAATCCTACTTTTATGCCCAAGGTAGTTTCTAGAGTGGCTCTAAATCAGACTATTCACCTTCCTACCTTTTTCCCAAAACCCCAAAATAAGGGGGAAAGGATTTTGCATTCATTGGACGTACACAGGCAACTACGTTTTTACCTGGACAAAACTAAAGATTTCAGAAAATCAGATCAATTGCTTATCTCTTTTGCTTCCAGTTCTCTAGGTAAAGCTATTTCTAAGCAAACTATTTCCAAATGGATTGCTCATGGAATAAGATATTGTTACTCTCTTCATGGAAAACAGATTCCAGGTACTGTCAGGACTCATTCTACTAGAGCAGCTGCCACTTCAGCAGCCTTTCTCAGAGGAGTTCCTACTAAGGACATTCTGGAGGCTGCCACTTGGAGCTCTGTGCATACCTTTTCCAAGCACTATAACCTCCCTTTGTACTCTAGGTCTAGGGCAGGCTTTGCCTCTGCTGTTTTGCAGGGTCTTCTAGCTGCTCCTTCTTCATAACCTCCTCCCGTGTTCTCTGCTTTGGGATTCTACCCTACAGTTATGACTGCAACAGTGAAACACGAAGAACATGGTACAGTTGTGTATACCTACCATAAATGTAGATGTTCGAGTGTCTTCACTGTTGCAGTCGATTTCCCTCCAGACCCCTCTTGTTTCTTTTTCACTACCTTTCTGGTGTATTTGTGTTTCCCTTGGGACACCTTTTGGTTTTATGGGGTCTTCTGACATCAGGGGCAAGAAAGGCTGGAGAAGATGGCGTCGGCTGTCAGCTTTATACCCATGCATTCTGACGTCAGGGTTCTTGCTGATACAGCCGACGCCGGACCCAGACTTTGATATTCTGGCCGACCTCGGGCTGCCTGCCGGCAGGAGTACCCTACAGTTATGACTGCAACAGTGAAGACACTCGAACATCTGCATTTATGGTAGGTATACACAACTGTACTTTCTCTATCCTATACAACCTATTTGGTGTATTTGCTTGTAGATGAAGAAAATGTTATTTTTATGCCTGCATTTTTATTGGCATATTTTTCAGCCTACCAATTTGGAGGCACCTGATTTCTGGGGCAAGAAAAACTGAAGAAAATGGCTTCGGCTGCATCTTTTATACCCCTGGCGCACTGACGTCAGGGAAGAGGCGATAGCAACCGATGCCAAACCTAGACTTTGGAATTCTGGCCGACTGAGGGTAGCCTGCCAGCAGGATAACCCAAGAGTTATGACTGCAACAGTGAATACACTCGAACATCTACATTTATGGTAGATACACAACTGTACTTTTCCTCACATTAATATTTTTATTTGCCTTTTCTACCAGGAATGAAGATTAGGAGACTCTGAGTTTGGCCAGAAGCAGCATCATGCTGACTATTTGGATAGCCTTGAGGATGCCTTGTAATCCAATCCTTAGTTTTTTGTCTGCTCATTTCAACTTTTGATGTCCTTCTATTCTCATGTTGCAGTATTCAAAACACTTGGATAATCCTCTGATAGCTACCCGAACGTCCAGCCAGTATACAAAAGCTTCTAGTCACTGCTGTGTACATGGGGCACCTGATGTGGGCCATAAAAATGATGCCTGCACATACCTTTCCTCAGAACTACTCTGCCGCCAGTTGACAGTCAGCTCTTCCTGCCATCCCTGCTGTCGGATCTTCCAATGTAAAAGATGAGTATCCCATTGAGGCTGTTTTTTTCTGATTCTTTTAGGTCACTGCATGCCTGTTAGGGTTCATGTCATCCAGGAAAAGAAAGCGCAGGTACGATTGTCAGATCCCCCATAAGGATGCCCATGAGCTCTGCCTTTACTGCTTAGGGCCTACACACAACCATAAAACTTGCGTGGTCTGTCAGGCTTTGGTACCTAAGACACTCCTCGGTCATCTGCACACCCGTAATATTTAGTTAGAAAACCAGCGTCTTAAACATCTGGCGCTATTAGTGGAAAAAACTGTCTGGTAAGACTGTTGAGCCACCCAAAAAGAAGGCCAAAGTTTCCAGGGCCTGAACCTGCTGCTGCGCCTCCTCCATCCAATGTCCCTACTGTGACAGATATTCACCTGGAAGAACATTTGTAATCTGCTGATATAGGTATAGCGGGTACTGGGCGGGAGGACGCAGAACCTAGGGAGGAAAGCACATGCTTGGAGGTTTCCCAAATGTCGGCCGACTACTAGGATGAACCTTGGCTTGTTACGGCCGTCCAGAGAGACTCTTCCACTGCTTTAGAGCAAACCGAATCTAGATCCTCCTTACACCATCTAGGCCTTCCCTGAGAAAAAGCAAAAGATTAAACATGCCCCCCCCGCCCCCCCCCCCCCCCGCAGAAAGCCAACCTGACTGGCAGGCCTTTTCCCAGAGCCTAATTAATACTTTTATGGCCCTAAGGCCTGCTATGCTTGCTTCTCCACCAGCCCGGTCCCCCTTTATTAGTCCCAGGCCTTAAGTCGAGGACACACTCAAACCTGCAGCTGAGGATTCACACTCCTCTTCGAAGGATTCTCTTATGTCTGTCAGATGCCATCCCCTCTTGGATATGCTTTCCCAGTGGAGGACTCTGCTGAGGACCTCAGCTTTGGTGAGACCAGCTCAAAAATGAGAGAATATTTTAAGTGGGATTCCTCTGAAATGTCAGAGGTCCAAAAAAGATGCTATGATCTCTTGCAGATGGACCCTCCTGCTCCTTCTGACATTCCTCTGGGCTTACCAGCATTGGATGCTTTCACTGCAGCCTTTGTGAATCCTGAATCCCAACCACCTTCCCTTCGAAGGCCTGACTGGTTCTATAAGGTCCCTGAAGGGGCAAATTTGCTGATTAAATGCCCTGTTGCAGACTCTGGCACTGTTTCAGTTTCTGCAGATAAACCATCCAGACTGCTTCCCTCCACCTCTGACCTTTCCACAAACAAGGACAATAAGGCAGTGGAGGGCACTGGCAAAAAAGTTTACATTTCTGCTACCTTGGCCTTTAGGGCAGTAACTTACCAGACACATATGTCTAAGTATGCCCTGGCCCTTTTGTGTCAGGTCACCAAGCTTTTGGCAAACCTCCCTGACTCACATTCCAAGGCTCAGATATATAGCCTCATCTCATTGTCTTCTCAAGTCACATGACATTCAATTAGATGCAGCTGTGATGCTGCAGAAGCCGCTGTCAGAACTGCAGCTTCTGCCTCAGTCCTTAGAAGATACTCATGGTTAACACTACAGCCCTTGCCTGATATTAGGGCCAAACTCCTAGACGCTCCCCTGGATAACTCTGCCCTTTTTGGGACTAAAGTGGCTGAGCTATTGAAGACCGGGGAAGGAACTCCAGGACTTCAAACACCTGTTCGTTTCCCCTATCCCCAGATTTCATAGGCACTATCCCAGCAAGTCCCTGTTCATTAGAAAACACTCTGACCCTCGGAGCAGAAAGAGCACCAGGAAGCAGCAGACCCCTTCCAAGCCTGCTCAGACTCCTGCCCAGAAACCTCAGTTTCAGGACAGGGCAGGTAGCCTGTGACTACCTGGCTTTGCTGTGTGCCCCCCCCCCCCCGGCTCCATTCCCCTGTTCCTAAGATTCCCTCACTGTCTTCCAATTTGGCAAAACATTACCTCAGATAGGTGGGTCTTGTTCATTATAGAAAAGTGTTATTTTATGACCTGGATCATCCCTCCCTCTTTAAGGCATCCCACAGCCACCCAAAGACCAGCTCCCCTTTTCCAGCCAATCTTTGACAGCCTCCTTTCTCAAGGAACCATGCAACCTGTCCCTCTGGCAGAAAAGGCAAAGGGCTTTTACTCCAGCCTCTTCCTAGTCCCAAGGAAGGATGGACCATGGAGACCTATCCTGGATCTGTCCCACCTCAACCTTTTCTTACAAGTACCCAGCTTTCTTGTGCTTACTCTCCAGACCCTCACATAAAGGGATACCTACCTACACATCCATATTAGGCCCAACTGCAGGAAATATTTACGTTTTTCTGAGGGTTCCTCGCATTTTCAATTCTCTGCCTTGCCCTTTGGACTCTCTACACCTCCAAGGGTATTCACTAAGTGTCTGGCTCCAGTGATTGCTTATTGCAGGGTTCAAGGGATTCAAATTTTTCCATACCTGGGCAACTTCCTGATGCAGGCAGAATATTCCAGATCCTTACATCACCACCTGCACAGTTATCTCACTCCTGCATGCACTGGGATTCAGCATCAATTACCCCAACTCCAACCTAAATCCCTCCCAGGACCAAGTTTTCCTGGGGTGCAGAATAAGGACAGATGTCATTACAGCATTACTTCCACCCCAAAAGGTGGAAAACCTAAAGAAGTACCTGTTCTCTGTCCTCCACACCACTGCTTGGACAACCAGACAACATCTTAGATTACTTGGTCATATGGCTTCCACTATTCCAATGTTGCTATTAGCAAGACTCCACATGAGAAAATTGCAATGGTACCGGAGGTCCACATGGACCCAATACTCACACCCCTTAGACCTCAATATTCTCTTCCTTCCATGGCTAAGGAAGGAGATCTTTTGGTGGTCGGACCAAGTCGCACTCAACCCAGGGCTTCCCTTACAACCCCTTCCCCCAGTTCAGATGTACACAGATGGCTCGGATCTGGGCTGGGGAGGTGTTTTGGGCAGCCTGAGGATGCAGGGTCCCTGGTCAGACACCTTCAGGCAGGAGCACATCAACATCAGGGAAATGAGAGCAGTCATACTTGCCTTGAGAGCCTTCCTACATATCCTAAAACAAGAACCCCTGAAATTGTTCACGGGCAACACTACAGTTCTATGTATGTGAACAAACGGGGGGGGGCAAAATCTTACTTGCTCTGCAGACTTGCACTCCAAGCCTGGGCTTTAGTGGCATAACAGGGAGTCACCCTGCAGCATGTTTATATCCCTTCAGCACAGAACACTCAGGTAGACACTTTGAGCAGGTCCATGTCACAATCCCGTGAATGGATGCTTCACAGGGATGTGTTCCTGGACATTGTCCACAAGTGGGGTACACTACAAATAGATATGTTTGCCTCCCTTCTGAACAGACATCTACCACTATTTTGCACCAGGCTACCTAGTCCCCTAGTGAGGGCAATGGCTGCCTTTTCAGTCTCATTGAAGAGGAGGATGATCTTTGTGTTTCACTGTTGCAGTCTTCACATTTGGGTTATCCCTGCCTGGGTAGCCCTTGGCTGTCCTGAATACCAGAGGCTTAGTATTTCTGCGTCACTTGCTGTCGCTTCTAGGACTGACGTCAGGTCATCAGTAGTATAAAGTAAGACAGCAGACACCATTACATCAGTCTTTCTTGCCCTGGAGCCTGAAGCAGTTAGCACGAGTACCGGTCGGCTGCTACCTGTGTTTCATCTACCGATTTGAAGCTGAAGTCTTCTAAAGCTAAGTACCCCATTGGGGATCCTTTTTTTCTTGCACTAACCGATGTCAGAAAAAGTTAACAATTGTCTCGCCTGTAGAAAGCAAATACCACACTGAGACTTTCTTTCTTACTGCGTCACATGTTTAGGCCCAGACCACAACGTGCCCCGCTGTTGCTTCTGTGCTTAGTTCAATGCCAGAACTAACTGTCGTCGGGCCCTTATTGTAGCTAGATATTTTTGCTTACAGTCCTCAAACTCAGATATGGCTTCGGTAAGCCATCCGACAGGAGATTTTTTGAAAAAAACGTAAAGATAAAGACAGACCGCACAGATCCAAACCTACCGACGACACTTGCTGTTTAGCTAGTCGTCAGTTCTAAAGTCCTCAGTGAGGTTCTTTTGCAGCCCCTGCTGCCCGCTTCTGTGGATTTGCAGGTCGCTACAGAGACCCTTTCTGAGTCCAGTGTGCCACAAAACTCTTCGATCCTGCAGTCGTCTCTACCTTGGATGGGTCCAGAGCTGCTGAGCAGGCACTGTCTTCCAAGTAAGTCCTTCACACTACTAATTCTCGACACAGACAGACATCCTCTTTCATGACTACCGTTCTTTCGAAAATGAAGAGTTTCTTAGGCCCAGGGTACAAACCACACCCAAGAAACTGACAACCCAATCTCGGGTACCTGCTTCCTTGCCTCAGTCTCAAATGCTTAAAATAGCAGAAGACCTTATCATGCTGATCAGGGGAAGCTAAGCTACCCCCTCCAAAAGGAAAATAGATCTCTCCCCAGTAGTTTTGTCTGAACAAGAGTCACAGGACTCTGATGCATCTGAATATGAAGACATGCAACCCCTCTCTACTTATGAGGATTCTGATGCAGAGGATTCCATCCCTTCCTCCTCTTCCCCCAGAGGATTTTTCCTTTGGGGAAACCCTTCATACCTTAAGGGAGCATTTCCAATGGGAGAGTCAGGACTACCCTCAGTCTAAAAAGAGACTCAGGGAATTCTTAGATCTTCCACAGCACAGACCCTTGGCCCCCCAGTCTTGGATGTTGTGGAGGATGTTTTCCTGGAATACAGCTTGACTCCTGACACCCTCCCTCCTGCACCCAGAAAACCAGATAGGTATTACAGAGTCCCTGACTCTCTCAAATTTCTTTTTAAAAGTCCTACTGCTGACCCTGAGGTAATTTCTCAAAGGGCCTAAAGGGATTAAAGCAATCTTTGCTAAGACTCCCACCCCCTCAGATAGGGATTCCTGAGCACTAGACAGATGGGGTAAAAAAGTGTACACCTCCACTACTCTTGCTATCAGGGCACTAAATTGTCAGTTCCATATGCTAAAATTTCAGCAACACACCCTGGAACTCCTCAAGCAAAAAATGTCTTCCTTTCCTGCTTGTGCAGAATCTAGAGAGTAACAAGAGTTAATGTATTCTGCAAGTCAAGTAACTAAACACACCTTGTACTGTGGTTTTGATGCCCTAGAAGCTTCTTGCAGGGGATCAGTCACCGGATATTCATTAAAAGGCATGCATGGCTTAAGGAACAGCCCTTGCCAGACCATGTCAAATCTAAATTGTTGGATGGCCCCCTTGCACAAAGGCAGCTTATTTGGCACTAAGGCAGAGGAGGTCTTATCAAAGATGGAAGAAAAAGCAAAATCTATGCAGACAGCAGTCACCGAGAATGCAGAGATCTAAGCAGTTGACTACCTCCACTTCAAAACCAATTCTAAGCCACCCCCTTATGGTAAGAACTCACAATGACTCATCTCCCCCACCCCCTCTCTCTGTCCACCTTCACTTACCCCTAGGAGGAAAATTCTCCTTTCATGCAAGCACCTGGGCCACCATTACCAATGACCGCTTGGTCCTCAACATAGTGTTCCAGGGATGAAAATTTTCTTTCCACACCCTTCCTACCCCAAAAGGGTTCCCAGATCTACCTCCAAACCATTGAGCAGAGGCACAATAGAAAGTCCTTTCCCTGCTCTCTATGAGGGCAGTAGAGCACGTTCCTGCAGAACAGAGAGGCCAAGGTTTCTACTCCAGACTTTTTCTGGTACCCAGAAAAGAGGGCTCCTGGCAACCCCATCCTCGATCTATCCAATGTAGACACCTTCCTGGTGATTCCAAAATTCAAAATGCTCACCCTCCAGCAGCTGCTACCCATGCTTTCCAAGGATGCTTGGCTAGACACCCTAGATCTAAAAGAGGCCTACCTCCACATTCCTCTCAGGGAATCATGCAGGACATATCTCCATTTCATGGTAGGATCACAGCACTTTCAGTTATCTGCGCTTCCCTTTGACTTATCTACTTCTCCTAGAGTTTTCACAAAATGTCTGGCTCCGGCCATTGCCTTTTGCAGCAAAGGAATATCCATATTTACCTGTACTTAGACGACTGCCTTATTCAGGTAGACAGCCAGGAAAAGCTGCTCAAGCACCTGGCCTTTGTAAAGTCCCTACTAACCTCCCTAGGGTATACAATCAACGAAAAGAAATCCAAACAGGTGCCCACCCAAAGGATTATATTCCTGGGAGCAAGACTGGACACATCATCCCAGATGGCATTCCTTAAACCAGAAAAGCAAATTTTCTTGACAGCCTACTTCT
Organism: Protopterus annectens; assembly: GCF_019279795.1. Classification (NCBI taxonomy): domain Eukaryota; kingdom Metazoa; phylum Chordata; order Ceratodontiformes; family Protopteridae; genus Protopterus; species Protopterus annectens. The sequence continues at coordinate 724,152,308 of NC_056736.1, read as the reverse complement.
CTCAACTAGCCACCCAGACCCCAGCTATCTGCAAGGAAGATCCTGCAAGCTCTGGGGTTCATGGCATCTTGCAAACTATTCATTCTATTTGCCAGACTGCATATGAGGAAACTTCAGTGGTACTTAAAAAGCCTTTGGTGTCAACACTCTCAAGACCTGGAGACTCTTATACCTATAATTCCTTGCCTCAGAAAAGATTTTCTTTGGTGGGCAACAGCATGCTCCCACAACAAGGGACTGCCTTTCTCACCACCCCCTGCCACCCAGACCCTCACCACAGATGTGTCAGACTATGCCTGGGGTGCACACCTGGACGGCAGGTGCATACAGGGCCAATGGAGCCTACAGCAAATCCCTCTGCACATCGACCAAAAAGAGATGATGGCTGTCCAGCATGCTTTGATAGCTTTCAAGCCCCTTCTCTCCCCAGGGGCTCTCCTGATCAAAACACACAACACCACTGTAATGTGGTATATCAACAAGCAGGGAAGGACTCACTCCTACCCTCTTTGCAGGCTGGCCATGACCCTTTGGCACACAGCCTCTGCCATACAACTCCACCTGTTAGCACAATTCCTACCAGGTTCTCTCCACTCTCTGGCAGACCAGTTAAGCAGAAATCTTTTGGACCCACATGAATGGCAGCTCAACAGTAGAACATTCACCCTAATAACTCAGAAATGGAGCACCCCAAAGGTCGATCTCTTTGCCTCCCACACCAACCATCAGCTCAGCAAATTCTGCACCAGGGAGCATCACTGCATGGCTTGGAAAGTGGATGCCTTCTCCTTCCTCTGGCTCAATCTGTCGGTCTATGCCTTTCCTCCACTACCTCTCATCCCCAGGGTACTGCTCAAAATAAAGGAGGAAAAACCAAGGACATAGCCTCTGCTGTGTCTGGAGCTGCAATGCAGGCACTAACCTCTGAGGAGGCCTTTCGCATTACCGAATCTAGACAAAAACTGATGTCTTCGCATCTGACTACTGTTTCTTTCAGACCGGATTCTCTCAGGCCTAGAAGCCAGGCCACTCCTTGGAAATCTGCTTCTAGCCACCATCTTGCTACTGCTCCACCACCCCAAGCACAAATGCTTAAAATGGCGGAGGATCTCATTTCCCTTTTCCAGGGTAGTCAGGCCACAACTTCTAAAAGGAAAAGGCACCTTCTCCAGAATTTGACAGAACAGGATTCTGAGGAATCTTGACTATTCAGTTTTTGAAGAGGAACAGCACCTCTTAACTGCTTATGAGGATTCAGATGCAGAGGAATCCATCCCTTCTGCCTCCCCTCCAGAGGACCTTTCCTTTGGGGAAACCCTTCACTCCCTCAGGGAACATTTCCAATGGGAATCTCAGGACTTCCCACAGTCTAAAAAAAGACTTAGAGACTTTCTGGACCTGCCGCAGCACAGACCCCTGGCCATCCATCCCTATTTTAAAAGTGGTCGATGATGTTTTCCATGAATGCTGCTTGGCCCCTGGCATCCTCCCTCCTGCTCCCAGTAAACCTGACAGGTACTACATATTATTGGAGTCCCACAAATACCTGTACAGAATTCCTGCTGCAGACCCAGAGGTCATTACACAGGGACATAAAGGAGCTAAGACTAGTTCTGCCAAGAATCCTCTTCCTTCTGACAAGGACTCCAGAGCTGTGGACAGATGGAGTAAAAAAGTGTACAACTCTGCAACCTTAGCTATCAGAGCACTTGTCAGTTCCATATGTTCAAATATCAACAGCACACTTTGGAACTCTTAAAACAGAAGACTGCTACCTTTCCTGACTGTCAATTCAAAAGAGTTAGCAGATTTACTGCACACTGCTTGTGAAGTGGCCAAAAAGCAGAAGAGGTGCATTAAAAAAATGGAAGACAAAGCAAAATCTATGCAGACAGTAAAAGATTTCTTTCAGGTTCAACCTCCCAGATTCAGTAGGAACTTTCCCTCTAAGCACTGAGCCTTCCCTGCACCTAGTAGATAGAGCCAAGGTAATCCCAACAGGGACAGACCATCCAGGCCCCTATCCCAGGGCCAGCAGAGAAGCAAACAATGGACTACCATCCCTAAGGCAGGGCGTTCTAAGCCAACCTTCTACGGCAAACACACACAATAACTTCCCCTCCCCCTTCTCCCTTCTCTTCACTCATCAAAAACTAGGAGGTAGGCTTTCCCTCTTCAAAGATAATTGGGTTGCTGTAACTAAGTACCAATGAGTCTTGCAGATCATTTTTCAGGTATACAAATTCTCTTTCAGCTAACTCCCAATTCCAAGAGGGTACCCAGACTTACCTCCAAATCAGTGGGCAGAGGCATTAAAACGGGTCCAAACTCTCATATCCCAGGGGGCAGTATAACCTGTCCCCTCAGATCAAACAGTTAGCCTTGTACTCCAGACTATTGCTTACTCCCAGGAAAGAGGGCACTTGGCACCCCCATCCTGGATCTATCCATTCTGAGCACCTCCCTGGTGGTCCCCAGATTCAAAATGCTAACTTTGCAGCAGCAGCTGCTGCTGCCTATGCTAACAAAAAATGCCTGGCTAGTGATCTAGACCTAAAAGATGCCTACCCCCACAATCCCCATCAGGAAATTCCTGTGCTTCAGAGCAGGCTCACAACAATTTCACTTCTCTCCGCTGACATCTACTGCTCCCAGAGTATTCACCAAATGCTTGGCTCCGGCCATAGCATTCTGCTGACAGAGAAGTATACAGATTTACCCTTAGGTGGATGACTGCCTCATTCAGGCAGAGTAAAAAGAAAAGCTGCTCCAAGACCTTCTCTTTGTCAGATCACTTCTAACTTCCTTAGGGTTCACCATCAAAGAGAAGAAATCAAAGCAAAACCCCACCAGGAAGATCATTCATATGGCCTTCCTATCCCCAGAAAAGCAGAGCTTTCTGTCTGTCTACTTTACCCAGGTGGCTTCCAGACGTCACCTCACTGCGAGGAAGTTCCTGCAAGCCCTGGGATACATGGCATCTTGCATCCTTCTCATTCCTCTGGCCAGGCTTCACATGAGAAAACTTCAATGGTATTTAAAGAACCTTTGATTTGGTGCTACCACCTTTAGTCCCTCGAGACCTCTCTCCCTCTGACCCCATGTGTAACGGCCGAGTTTCTCTGGTGGGCAAAGGATTGTGCCGGGAACAAGGGTCTTCCCTTCATCCTCTGCCCTTCTGGCCAGACCGTCACCATCGACACCTCAGACATTGCTTAGGGCACTCACCCAGCAGGTGAGTGCACCCAAGGTCTTTGGAATGCCCAGCAATTTCACTTGCACATCACTCAGAAAGAAATGATGGCAGTACAAAAGGCTCTGAAATCTTTCAAGCCCCACCTCAGACCAGGGGTTCACCTTCTAAAAACAGACAACACCACAGTAATGTTGTATAACAACAGACTGGGGGGGGTGGCCCAATCGTACCCCCTGTGCAGGTTAGCCATGAGCCTCTGGCTTACAGCCACCTCCATGGGTCTACACCTAATTGCCCAATACCTACCAGGGGTCAGCAACACCATGGCAGACCACCTAAGCAGAAACTTATTTGACCTCCACGATTGACAGCTGCACAGGGAACTCTTTCTGCAAATCACTCAGGAGTGGGGGACTCCAGAAGTGGATGTCTTTGCCTTGCACCTCAACCACCGGCTGCAAAAGTTTTGTACCAGGGAGTATCACCCCTAGCATGGAAGGTGGATGCCTTGACCTTCCCCTGGAACTCCCTCTTTGTGTATGCGTTCCTTCCTCTGCCCTTTATTCCCAAGGTACTGATCAAAATAAGGGAGGAGAGACCAAAGGCCATCCTCATTGCTCCAGATTAGCCCAGACAGCATTGGTACCCCTTACTGCACAGCCTGACCTTACAGCCTCCCCCAAGCAGCTTCCCCTGATCTCGGACTTCTTGACCCAGGTGAGGAGGAAGATACTGCACCCAGACTTACAAACTCACAATCTTTCAGCATGGCTTATACCTTAAAAGCTACCAAGGAGTCCTTGTTAAGCAAACAAGTCCTAGACGTCATCACAAAGGGCAGAAGGCCCAGCACCAGAAAATCATACGCAGGGAAATGGAAAAGATTCTGCTCCTGGAACCAGTCCAAAGGGGCCAATACCTCCCATCCTTCCATCCCTCTTATCTTGGATTACCTAGCTGAGTTGCTCAATAGTGGCCTGTCTTTCTCCTCTATTAAAATCCATGCCTCAGCCATTTCTGCCCATTACGATTCAGACCCACCCCTCTTCTCTCATCCTTTGATTAAGCAATTCCTCAGAGGGGCTTCTAATATTAGACCTCCCAGAAGACTTCCCATGCTACCCTGGGACCTGAATTCTGTTCTAGAAAAAGTAACCTTACCTCCTATTCGAACCTGCTGCTTTTACAGAATTGAAATACCTCTCCTGGAAGACTGCCTTCCTACTAGCTATCACTTCAGCCAGAAGGGTATCAGAACTTCAGGATGTCATGACTGTTGAGCCCTTCATCATTTTCCATGCATACAGGGTTTCCCTGAGGAATAACCCCTCCTTTTTGCCCAAGGTGTATCTGATGTCACCCTCAACCAGGCCATACACCTACCCACCTTCTTTCCCAACCCTCAAAACAAGGAGGAAAATAACTCTACACTCACTAGATGTGCACAGACAACTCCGATACTATCCGGACTGTATTAAACCATTCAGAAAAACAGACCAACTACTTGTCAGCTTTGCCACTGGGGCAGAGGGGAAGCTTATTTCCAAACAAACCATTTCCAAATGAATATTGTACTGTATCCATTTCTGCTACAGACTACATGGACCCCCCCCCCAAGTCTATCCATACCCATTCCACTAGGGCTGCCTCCACTTCCACAGCTTTCCTCAGAGGAGTCCCCACTAGGGAATCTTGGAAGTTGCCACCTGGACCTCTGTCCATATCTTTACAAAGCATTACCACCTACCTCTTTTTTGTAAGTCTAGGGCCGGGTTTGCCTGTGCAGATTTTCTTTGTATTTCTCTGTTTCAGTCATCACATTTGGGTTATCTGCCTGCAGGTAGCCCTCAGCCAGCCTGAATACCTAAGTCTTCAGATTTGTTCGTCTGATGCTGTTGCTTCTTCCATGATGTCATGTTGTCAGGGGTATAAAACATGCAGCTGATGCCATTACCTCCGTCTTTCTTGCCGTGCGGTGCCCGAAGCAGAAGCAGTTCGCAAGTGCCGGTCGGCCAACTTCTGAAATTTTCGTTTTAGAGTTTCAGACTTGAAGTCTTCAAAAAGATAAGTACCCCGTTGGGGATCCTTTTTTTTTGCTCTAACTGATGTCAGAAAAAATTAACAATTGTCCTGCCTGTGGAAAGCAAATACCTCGTAGAGATTTTCATTCTTACTGCATCACCTGTTTTGGCCCTGACCACGACGTCTCTCGCTGTTGGTTTTGTGCCTTGTTCAATGCCCGAACTATTCGTCGTCGGACTGTTTTTGTAGCTAAATACTTGCGTTTTCGATTTCCGTACTCCAAAATGGCTTCGTTAAGCCATCAGACTACCGATCTCCCAGAAAAATGCAAGGATAAAGACAGACAGACCACATAGGTCCAAAACTGCCGATGACTCTTCCGATAAGCTAGTCGCCAGTCTGCCGGTACTCAGTGAGGCACTTTCGCAGCCCCTGATACCTGCTACTACAGATTCACAGGCCTCTACTGTGACCCATTCGGAGTCCGGTATGCCATGAGATGCTTCAACTGTGGAACCTGCAGATGTCTCTACCTTGGATGGGTATGGAGCCGCTGTGCAGGCACCGGCTTCTGAGGGTGAATTCAGGCCTATGGACTTGCATATTAAACAGACGCCTCCTCCTTCATTTAGGCCTAAATCTCGAGCCATGCCTAAGACACCGAAGCTCAGGCCGCATGCTCAGGCCTCTATGCCTAAAAAACAAATAAGAATGGCTGAAGATCTTCTAACTCTAATCAGTGGAAGCCAATCTCCCCCTTCTAAGAGACCTAGGACTGAAGTTGTTTATGAATCTTCTGACCAGGATTCTGAATTTTCTGATTCTTCTGATGATTTGAATTTGCCCTTATCTACTTATGAGGATTTTGATGGAGAGGACTCTATTCCCTCTGCTTCCCCTCCAGAGGATTTTTCTTTTGGTGAGACCTTACATACTCTAAGGGAGCATTTCCACTGGGAAAGCCAGGATTTTTCTGATTCTAAAGAGGCTTAGGGATTTCTTACTCCTGCCTCAGCATAGGCCTTTAGCTGTACCTCCTGTACTAGACATTGTTGATGCATTTTCAGAATCTAGTTTGGCCCCTGATTCTTTGCCTCCTGCTCCCAGCAAACCTGACAGATATTACAGGGTTCCTGATTCACACATTTTCCTTTTTAAAAATCCTGTTGCGGATCCAGAGACTGTTTCACAGGGACCCAAGGGCATTAAGGCTTTTACTGCTAAAAATCCTACCCCCTCTGATAGAGACGCTGGATAGATGGGGTAAGAAGGTTTACACTTCTGCAACCTTGGCCATTAGGGCTTTAAACTACCAGTTTCATATGTTAAAGTTTCAATAACATATGTTATTGGATTGCTTAAACAGAAAATGATGTTGATTCCTGACTGTGCTGAAAATAAAGAATTACAGGAATTAATGCATTCTGCTGAACAGGTTGGAAAACATACTTTTCAGTGTGGATTTGATTCATTAGAGGCCTCTTGCACAGGGCTGCTGTTACTGGATTTGTGCTCAGAAGGCATGCTTGGCTTAAGGAGCAGTATTTGCCTGATCATGTTAAAGCTAAATTGTTGGATGCTCACTTAAATCAGGACTGCCTGTTTGTCAACAAGGCTGAGGAAGTTCTTAAAAAGATGGAAGATAAAGCTAAATATATGCAAACTGTTAAAGATTTCTTACAAGTTCAGCCTCCTAGATTTAGTAGGCACTGGCCCTCTAAAAATAGGCCCTTTCCAGCCCCTTCCAAGTCTTCTCAAGCCAAACCCAGAAACTCCAGGTTACAGTCCCAAGGGACACACAAGACTAAGCAGTGGGGGGGTTTCCACACTCAAATCTGGGTGTAGTAAGACTCCCCCCTATGGAAAACTGTCTTAATGACTTGCTTTTAAAACTTCCAAGCACTTCCCAACTGAATGCTCATTTTATTTATTTATTTATTTAAATCTGTTGACCGGGAGTGTCCGACTGGACGTAGGTCCATTTTCAGCGGAGGCCTGGGGAGAAAAGCTCCACAGTTAAAATACAGACAGTAGTTACATTGGATTACATAGCGATTAACAATTTAACATAGCAATTACTTAGAATAGAATAGAACATATTTACAAATGAAGAACATAGTACATCAGTAGACAACTAGAATTGTTATCTGTGAAGTACATAACAGACATTAACAAATGTTACAATGAGAAGTTCCTGCTGTATAATAAGTACTAGGCTTATTAGCATCTGAGCTTGCTATAATCAAGGTAGTTAGTGGAGTGGAAAGAAAGGTAGTGGTTGGATGGGGTGGGTGATATTAGAGTGGGAGTTGCAAGGGCATAGCCAGCATGTTTTTAGGTGCACTTTTAGTAAAGTTTTGAAGTGGGTGCATGATGGTATGGAGGTAATTGTGGGTGGAAGGGAGTTCCATAATTTGGCTATGGTGCAAAAGAATAGTGCTTCACCAACAAAGTTATTGGCTTTAGTGATCTGCAAGTGATTTTTGTTGCTAGATCTTAGTGGTCTGGTGGTGCGATAGGGTTGGAGTAGATTCTGGAGGGAACTAGTCTGCAGGCCAAAAACTGGGAACTCATTACCCAGGACAAATGCGTTTTAAATATAGTGTTCCAAGGATACAGATTTCACTTCCACACGTTACCAACAAGTGGGTGGCCAGATCTGCCCCCAAATCAGTGGGCAGAGGCCCAAAATCAAGTACTCTATCTCTTAAACATGGGGGCTATTCAGTTGGTACCAGAAGAGGAAAAAGGGACAAGGTTTCTATTCAAGACTTTTCCTGGTACCCAGAAAAGGCAATACATGGCATCCTATCCTGGACCTTTCTACTCTAAACACTTTTCTGGTGATTCCAAAATTCAAAATGCTGACTCTTCACCAGCTGCTTCCTATGCTAGGCAAAGATGCCTGGTTGGCAACACTAGACTTAAAAGAAGCATACCTGCACATCCCTATCAGGGAGTCTTGCAGAAGATACCTATGCTTCAAAGCAGGCTACATGCACTATCAGTTCTCTGCACTGCCCTTTGGCTTATCTACTGCGCCTAGGGTATTCACAAAGTGCCTAGCTCCAGTCATTGCATTTTGCAGGTAAAGGAATACTCAAATATACCCATACCTGGACGATTGTCCAATTCAGACAGAAAGCCAGGGCATTCTTTTGAACCATTTGGCCTTTGTTCAAAGGGTACTGACTTGTCTGGGGTTCTCCATAAACGAAACAAAATCACACCTGGTACCCTACCAACAAATTATATTTGTGTGAGAAAGCTTGAATACAACTTCCCAGATGGCTTTCCAATTGGAGCCAGATAAACGGATTCATTTGACAACCTACTTCAAACAAGTGGCCACAAAAACCCAGCTGTCTGGAAGGCAAATACTGCAAGCCTTGGGGTTCATGGCCTCCTGCATTCTTCTAATTCCATATGCAAGGCTGCATATGAGAAACTATAATGGTATCTGAAAAGCCTATGGTATCAACATTCACAGGATCTAGAAGCAATGATTCCTATCATATCTTGTCTACGCCTAGAGTTTTTTTGGTGGGCAGAGGCCTGCCATCAAAACAGGGAACTACCATTCACATTACCCCCTGCTGCCCAAATCTTAACAGACGCATCAGACTATGCATGGGGGGCTCACCTTGCAGGGGAAATGCATTCAGGGCAAATGGAACCCAAGTCAAATGCACCTGCACATAAATCAAAAGGAAATGTTAGCTGTACAGAATGCTCTGACACCCTTCAAGGACCACATTCTTCCAGGACAACAAATGGTAAAGACGGACAATACCATTGTCATGTGGTACATAAACAAGCGGGGGGGGGGGTACACATTCTTACCCCCTCTGCAGACTAGCCATGGCATTGTGGAACACAGTCTTGAGCTACCAAGTGAATCTACAAGCTCAATTCCTGCCAGGAAAACTAAATACCCTTGCAGACGGACTAAGCATAAACCTCATGGACCCACACGAGTAGAAACTGGAACCAATGATTTTCAACATGTTGACAAGCAAACGGGAGAGCCCAGATATAGACCTGTTTGCCTCCCCAGAACCATCAACTGGACAAATTTTGCACAAGTTATTAAGTTATTATTAAATGGATGGATATGGATAACTCTGGTGATGATACCAGATTGACTGGCGAGGAGAGAGGCTATGTTCTTGTGGCTTGTCATTTTGGAATAAAAGAATTATCTTCTGGTGTCCTTGCATCCTTGAACTTGCTGTGGTGGAGTATTGTCGAAATTTTGCACAAGGATTCCCCACAAGCTAGCTTGGAAAGTGGATGCTCTATCCTTCAGCTGGAAAAACCTATCAGTTTATGACTTTCCTCCTCTGCCTGTGCTCTCCAAGGTACTATTAAAGATCAAACAGGACAAGCCAAGGACAGTTTTAATTGCACCAGACTGGCCTCGCCAACACTGGTACTCACTCTTGTGCAGTGTGTCATGCTTGGCTCCATGGCACCTGTCTCCGATTCCTTCCCTGTTGTCATAGCAGGAGAACCAGATTCTGCACCCTCAGCTGCAAACCCTGAACCTAGCAGCCTGGCTAATTACCTAATCTCTCCTTTACCCATCCCTCAGTAAATCAGTGATAGATATCATTTTAGAGGCAAGAAGGCCTAGTTCTAGAAAATCTTATGCTGCAAAATGGAAAATATTTTGTGACTGGAACCAATCTCAAGGAATGAACGCAGCAGTGCCCAATTTACCTCAAATTCTACAATACTTGACTGAGAAGCTTTATTAAGGGCTTGTCCTTTTCCTCCATCAAAATTCATGCCTCAGCCATTTCAGCTCATTCTAGCACAGAGCCTCCCCTCTTCTCACCCACTGCTCAAGCAGTTCCTCAGAGGGGCCAAAAATTTTAAGGCCACCCAGGAGAGCTCCAACTCCAGCCTGGGAGCTTGACTTTGTCTTGGAGAAACTCACTTTTCCTCCTTTCGAGCCAGCTGCTACTGCAGATTTAAAATTTCTTTCCTGGAAAACAGCTTGCCTTTTAGCAATCACTTCTGCAAGAAGGGTATCTGAATTACAGGCCCTTATGGCAGTGGAACCTTTCATCATATTTCATGCGGACAGGGTGTCCCTCAGACCCAGTCCTTCCTTCATGCTCAAGGTGGTATCCACTGTGGCTCTTAATCAGTCCATTCATTTGCCTACCTTCTTTCCTAACCCACAGAACAAAGGGGAACGGATACTGCACTCTTTAGATGTGCACAGACAGCTTAGATTCTACTTGGACAGAACTAAACCTCAAGGGAAATCTGAACAACTGCTGGTGGCATTTGCTGCAGGGACAGAGGGTAATGTTCAAAACAAACCATTTCAAAATGGATAGGCCACTGCATTAATTTCTGCTATAAGCACCTTGGAAAACCTATCCCACAGGGCATCAGACCCCATTCAACCAGGGCTGCATCTAACTCTAAAGCCTTTCTCAAGGGTGTCCCTACTAGGGGCATCCTAGAAGCTGCTACCTGGAGTTCTGTACATACTTTTACCAAGCATTATCATTTGCCAATTTTCTCTTAATCCAGAGCTGGTTTTGCCACTGCAGTCTTGCAGGGCCTTATAGCTGGTCCTAATTCTATTTAAATTCCTCCTCCCAACCTTAGCTTTGGGAATCTACCCAAATGTAATGACTGCAACAGTGAAACATGAAGAACATAGTACAGTTGTGTACACTTACCATAAATGTAGATGTTCAAGTGTATTCACTGTTGCAGTCCTGGTTACCCTCCCTCCAGCCCCCTTTCTTCTTTTGGCTATACCTCTATTCTCACTTACTATGCTCAAAAAGCTTTTTGGAGGTATATCCTTGGTATTTATAGATTTAATTGCTTCCCATTAGGGGGGCACTTAACATGTGGGGCAAGACAAAATGATATAATGGCGTCAGCTGCATGTTTTATACCCCTGTTGACCTGACGTCATGGTAGAAGGGACAGCAACTGACACAGGACTCAAGACTTTGTTAATCATGCTGACTGAGGGTTACTGCAAGCAGATAACCCAAATGTAATGACTGCAACAGTGAATTAACTCGAACATATACATTTATGGTAAGTGCACACAACTGTACTTTCCTTCTGATTACCAGGATTTGCCCTTATCTTCCTATGAGGATTCTGATGCAGAGGATTCCATTCCCTCTTGCTTCCCCTGTAAAAGATTTTTCTTTTGGTGAAACCCTGCCTACCCTTAGGGAGCATTTACGCTGGGAAAGCCAGTTCTATTCTCCATCCAAAACGAGACTTGGGGACTTTTTAAACCTGCCTCAACACAGGCCTCTAGCTATGCCACCTGTTCTGGAGATTTTAGGTGATTTCTTGGAATCCAGCCTTACCCCAGATACTTTGTCTCCAGCTCCCAGGAAACCTGACAGGTACTACAGAGTACCTGACTCTCCCAAATTCCTTTTCAAGAATCCTACTGCGGATCCAGAGACCATTTCCCAAGGACCAAAAGGCATTAAGGCTACTACTGCCACAAATCCTACCCTTTCTGATGGGGATTCTAGAGCTTTAGACAGATGGGGTAAGAAGGTATATACTTCTGCCACTTTGGCCATTAGGGCTTTAAATTGCCAGTTTCATATGTTAAAGTATTAGCAGCATATTATGGGCTTAAACAGAAAATGATGTTGATTACTGACTGCGCTGAGCACAAAGATCTACAAGAGTTAATGCATTCTGCTGACCAAGTAGGTAAACATACTTTGCAATGTGGTTTTGATGCTTTAGAAGCATCTTGCAGGGCTGCTGCCACTGGGTCTGTACTTAGAAGGCAAGCTTGGCTTAAGGAACAAAACTTGCTAGATCATGTTAAAGCTAAATTACTGGATGCAGTCTTACACCAAGAGCGCCTTTTTGGCAACAAAGCAGAAGTAGTCTTCAAAAGGATGGAGGAAATAGCTAAATCTATGCAAACTGTTAGTTTTCTTACAAGTACAGCCACCTAGATTCAGTAGGCATTGGTCTTCAAAGAACTGGTCTTTTCCAGTCCCTTCCAGGCTTTCAGTCCAAACCCTGGAGCAGCAGACCAGCAAGGCTTCAGTTTTAGGCTATGCACAGATCTAAGCAGTGGGGGGCCCCCACTTCCAAAGCAGGGAGTAGTAAGCCTCCCCGTATGGGAAAATAGCACAATTACTTATCCTTACCCCTACCAAGCCTTGCTCAACTACTTGCTCCCTTAGGAGGAAAAGGTCGCCCTACGTGCAAAAAGCTGGGAACTCATTACCCAAGACAAATTGGTTTTAAACACAGTTTCCATAGGATACAGATTCCACTTCCACTCACTCCTAACCCCAAGTGGATGGCCAGACCTCCCCCCACCAAACCAGTGGGTGCAGGCCCAAAAACAAGTGCTCTCTCTCTTCAGTATCAGGGCTATTCAACTTGTTCCAGCAGAACAAAGGGGACAAGGTTTTTATTCAAGACTGTTCCTGGTTCCCAGAAAAGAAAACTCCTGGCGTCCTATCCCTTGACTTTTCTATTCTCAACACCTTTCTGGTGGTTCCAAAATTCAAAATGCTATCTCTTCAGTAGCTTCTTCCTATGCTAGCCAAGGATGCCTGGCTGGCAACTCTAGACTTAAAAGAAGCTTACCTGCACAACCCAATAAGGGAATCCTGCAGAAAATTCCTACACTTTAGGACAGGCTCCATGCACTATCAGTTCTCTGCTCTGCCCTTTGTCTTCTGCACCCATGGTATTTACAAGGTGCATAGCTCCTGCCATTGCATTTTGCAGGCAGAGAAATATTCAGATTTACCCATATTTGGACGATTGCGTGATTCAGGCAGAGAGTCAGAACTTGCTATTACAGCACCTGGCATTTGTAAAGAGATTTCTAACTTCACTGGGGTACACCATCAACGAGAAGAAATCACACCTATTACCCTGCCAACAGATTTGTTTTCCTGGGTGCAAGCTTGAACACAACTTCCCAGATGGTATTCCTCAGTCCAGAGAAACAAGTTCATTTGACAACCTACTTCAGACTACTGGCCACAAAAACTCAGCTATCTGCAAGAAAAATCCTGCAAGCCCCGGGGTTTATGGCCTCTTGCATTCTGTTAATTCCATATGCAAGACTGCATATGAGGAAACTTCAGTGGTACCGAAAAAGCCTATGGTGTCAACATTCTCAGGACCTGGAAACAATGATTCCTATTAACCCTTGTCTAAGGGCATAGTTCATTTGGTGGGCATGCTACCACAACAAGGGACTCCTTTTCACTCTACCCCCTGCCGCCCTAACCCTAACAGACTATGCACGGGGGGCTCACATGGCAGGGCAGTGCATTCAAGGCAAATGGAACCCAAAATAGATGCACCTGCATATCAATCAAAAAGAAATGTTGGCTGTACAGAATGCTCTGACAGCCTTCAGAGACCTTATTCTTCCAGAACAACTATTGGTAAAGACAGACAACACCACAGTTATGTGTTACATAAACAAGCAGGGGAGAACCCATTCCTACCCACTCTGCAGACTAGCCATGGTTCTGTGGAACACAGCCTTGAGCTACCAAATGAACCTACAAGCTCAATTTCTGCCAGGCATACTAAATTCACTGGCAGACGACTTGATCAGAAATCTCATGGAGCCACACGAATGGAAACTGGAACCCAAAATATTCATGAGGAACAAATGGGGGGACTCAAGAGGTAGACCTGTTTGCCTCCCCTCAGAACTACCAGTTGAACATATTCTGCACCAGAACTCCCCACAATCAAGCTTGGAAAGTGGATGCCCTGTCCTTTACCTGGGAAAGCTTCTTAGTTTATGCCTTTCCCCCTCTGCCTCTCCTCTTGAAGGTTCTACTAAAGATCAAACAGGACAAGCCAAGGACAATACTGATTGCACCAGACTGGCCACGCCAGCACTGGTACCCCCTTTTGCACAGTCTGACAGTGCTACAACCATGGCACCTGCCTCAGACCCCTTCCTTGCTCTCCCAGCAGGCAAGCCAGATTCTGCACCCTCAGCTTCAAACCCTGAACCTTGCAGCCTGGCTTAATTCCCTGACCTCACCTCCAGCAACCCTCAGTAAGCAGGTGCTGGATGTCATTCTTGAGGCAAGGGGTCCAAGTACTAGAAAATCCTATTCAGAAAAGTGGAAAAGATACTGTTCCTGGAGCCAGGCTCAGGGGATGGGCACAACGGTGCCCAGCTTACCTCATATTCTAGATTTAACAGAAGTGCTCCACAAGGACCTATCTTTCTCTTCAATTAAGATTCATGCCTCTGCCATATCAGCACATTATAATATTGACCCACCCCTTTTCTCTCATCCCCTGCTAAAACAATTCCTCACAGGGGCCAAAAATTTAAGACTGCCCAGATAGGCTCCCATTCCAGCCTGGGACCTTAACTTTGTATTGGAAAAACTCACTCTTACCCCCTTTAGACCAGCTGCTACAACAGAAGTGAAATTCCTTTCTTGGAAAATAGCTTTACTTTTAGCCATCACTTCAGCAAGAAGAGTGTCTGAACTGCAAGCCCTCATGGCAGTGGAACCCTTCATTATCTTCCATGCGGACAGGGTTTCCCTCAGGACTAATCCATCCTTCATGTCCAAGGTGGTGTCTAGTGTGGCTCTAAACCAGTCCATTCATTTGCCTACTTTTTTCCGTAATCCTCAGAATAAAGGGGAAAGGATGCTGCATTCTCTGGATGTGCACAGACAGCTTAGATTCTTTTTGAACAGGACTAAGCCTCTCAGAAAATCTGACCAGCTACTAGTGAGCTTTGCTGCAGGGGCAGAGGGGAAGGCCATTTCAAAGCAAACCATTTCTAAATGGATAGCACATTGCATCCATTTCTGCTACAAACACCATGGAAAACCTACCCCACAGGGGATAAGAACACATTCTACCAGGACTACATCTAACTCTACTGCATTTCTCAGAGGAGTCCCTACCAGGGACATCCTGTAAGCTGCAACCTGGAGCTCTGTACATACTTTCACCAACCATTACCACCTACCTTTCTTTCGGCTTTTCCCGGTTAGGGGTCGCCACAGCAGAACTCCGGTCCGCTAATGATTAGCAGTTGATTTTTACGTACCGGCTTGCCGGGCCTGATGCACAACCTTCAACGAAGGTACGCCCATTCACGCATGTCTCCACGCAGAAGATGCTCTAGCTGAGAATCGAACCAGACAGCATCTTACTGTGAGGTGACAACGCTACCGCAGAACCACCACCGCACCTACCTATCTTTTTTAAATTCAGAGCTGGATTTTACACAGCAGTTTTACAGGGCCTTATTGCTAGCCCTAATGCTCTTTAACTATCTCCACCCTTCCTTAGCTTTGGGAATCAACCCAAATGTGATGACTGCAACAGTGAAACACGAAGAACATAGTACACTTGTGTGCACTCATCATAAATGTAGATGTTAGAGTGTATTCACTGTTGCAGTCCTGGTTACCCTCCCTCCAGCCCCCCGGCTTCTCTTGACTTTTACCTTTCCTCCATGTTTGGCATCTATTATATCATGTGTATTTGCTTTTTGCTAGGGGTGTTCCAGAGCATATAATTGCTTCGTATTGTGGGGGCACCTGGCATCTGGGGCAAGAAAAACTGAGGTAATGGCGTTGGCTGCATATTTTTATACCCCTAACTACCTGACAACATGGAAGAAGCGACAGCATCCGATGCACAAATCCGAAGACTCTGGTATTCAGGCTGTCTGAGGGCTACCTGCAGGCAGATAACCCAAATGTGATGACTGCAACAGTGAATACACTCGAACATCTACATTTATGGTAAGTGTACACAACTGTACTTTTTGCAGGGCCTGGTGACCCATGCCTAAGACTCTAACCTATCCTTCCACCCCTCTCCTCAGCTTTGGAAATCCTCCCACAAGTGATGATTGCAACAATGAAACAAAAAACATAGTACAGTTGTGTACACTTACCATAGATGTAGATGTTCGAGTGTATTCACTGTTGCAGTCCTGGTTTCCCTCCCTCCATCCCCCGTATAGCATCTTCCTCTAGGGGGACATAAGCTTCCCATGGTTGCTTTTAGCCACCAGGACCACTTTTCCTTATTTCCTTGTGCTTCTGACTGGTTAGAGGAAGAAAAATTGATGTAACTATGTCAGCTAGCTTGTTTTATAGCACTGACGACCTGACGTCAGACTACAAGGGATGGCAGCTGACACAAAAAAAATTGACTTTGGTATTTGGGCTGGCCGAGGGTTACCACAGCAGGGATAACCCACAGGTGATGACTGCAACAGTGAATACACTTTGACATCTACATCCATGGTAAGTGTGCACAACTGTACTTTCTACACTTGTGAATACCACAGCACCCCTCACTCTGAAGTGAACTGCAGAATGAGTGAGACCATTTATATTGTTGGTTTGATAAATTGTTTGACAGTATTCAGCACCCCCCCCCCACCAAAAAAAAAACAAAAACAATTGCAGGGCCTTTATTAACGAATCGATTAGGCCATTTCACAAAGCAGGAGATAGGTCAGTACTCTTCACAACCCATAAGACACAAATGTCAGTCCTAAAGCTCCCACTTGTACCACGATGGTCTGGAAGCACAGAGGAGTAAGGCTATGAGCTGTTAAGCTTTTTCCTGTAGTCCAGGGTTTGATTCCATCAGTCTCCTTTTATCTACTGTACGAGTCTGGGCAAATCCTTTAATCAGACAGTGCTGTGGTTTTCTTGATTCCATGTTTGGAAACTACCTGTGAACCTACACTGAAGATCCGGCAACCATGCATTCGTCATTAGCAGGTTTGTTAATTGCTATAATTCATTCAGCATCTGAAGAAATATCTGACATGTTCAAATGGAACAGATTTTCCTTCAGATGTAAGTGCTTTGAGACGGTAGCCTATATAACGTGAGCTTTTCAAGCTGTCTACGGGAAGGACAAGCCTCTGGGTATAGAGTTGGTGTCTTGTATAGATGTAAGAGTAACCCATATTACCCCAAAGGAGAACACTGTTTTAAAACTGTTACCCTGAAGGCTGTCAGCAGTGGGCAGAGTAAGGACGTACACCTTTCTGAAATGAAATTCTGTTACCAATGCATTTCGGTATAGGTCTTCGTCTGTCAGTTCTTGCAGGAGTGTAATGATTGTTTCTGTATGTGTTTGAGTAGGCTGGCAAGGTCTGGGACCTATTGAGCCATCTTGTAAATGTAATTCACAGTTCAGAAAATGTAATGAGCGTCAACTTGAAATCAGATTCATAGTGTTTGTTTGTTTGTGTCTTTCGGCTTTTCCTGATTAGGGGTCACCACAGCGGAACTCCGGTCTGCTAATGATTGGCAGTAGAGTTTTACATGCTGGCTTGCCAGGCCTAATGCACAAGAAATCAGATTCATAGTGTATGTAATGCATATTAAATTACTATACAGAATGTATGTAGACATCACATTATGTCATAGTATTGTGTGTGTGTGTGTGTGTGTGTGTGTGTGTGTGTGTGTGTGTGTGTGTGTATACGCACATGTGTGGGAGAGGGGGTTTAGAATATAAATGTATATCAGCACTTTGTTTGGGTTAGTTTCACTAGGCCAGGGCCAATTTTCAGGGGAAACGTACTGATTAGGGGAAGGGAATTTGCTGAGTGCCATGGTATCTTCTGCATCCACCTGAGCTACCACCAGGTCAGCTGATGAGATTGCAGCTCAACATTTAATTTGAAAGCTTATGCTTGCATTCCTTCTATTTGCTTTGCAACTTAAAGTTGTTTGCTCATTGCCTCTCATATTCCAAAGGGGGTTTATCTTCCAAACAACACATTACTCTTGCAAGTGTTAAATGAGTGGCCTATAGGTACAATTCTCAGTTCAGTTATTTTTTGTCCTTGCTAAGCAGAATTTTCCACTTGTCATCTTCAGCCGTTATATAATTGGTTCTATCAAATTGGAAGAAAACCCCTACCTTCTAGCTTGAGTGTGTTATTTTGTCATGTAATTTGTGGCACCTGGCACAGAGGATTAAGGTTGTGGGCTGTTAATGAGCCACTTCGTGTATATAAGGGCACAGGGTTCGACTCCATCCAGTTCCATTTTCTACTGCGTACCTCTGAGCAGGTCACTTGAACAAACAGTGCACCCAAGTCATTCCTGAAGTTATACTTCTATCCAGTGAACTTGTCATGTTAACAGATTTGTAAAATAATCACAAAAGCATTTAAGCATTCTTGTTAAGAGAATGAAGGAGTGCTTTATAGAAGCATGCTTTGGGTGTATCCACAATCACTTGTGTCAAGTCCAAGTTGACTTAAACCTGCATGTGTTTAATCTGTAAGAGAGGAATCATTTTAGATGCTTAACAAGGAAGATACTCATCTCCTGGAACTTGCCTGCAGGAATCCATGACAAGAGGAGATTTTACTGCAAACTGAGAACAGCATCGCCAAGCCCTTTTTACTGCTTTGTTACAGGACCTGCTGACATCTACGTCACCAGGTCTTAGTACCATTTTCCCTGCTTTCTGTACTGTTGCTGTGGGATTTCATTTTGTAGCTGGATTTACAGAAACTTAAATCTTGACAGCAGATGAAGACTGTCCATCTCCTACACTCCCTCTTAATTCGTCTCAGTCCCTGCCTAATAAGCCCCACATCCTCCCCCAACAAACATCACCTTATGTCTCTTCCTTATTTTGTTATATTATATAGTTTATAGCCTTAGTTCATCTTCAGAAAGAATGTTGCAGTTGTCGACTATTTTTTTGGTTATGTACTTCTGTGCACCTTCCCTGAGCTCTCCAGCTTGGGTTATCAATGTGTTCTGTTGCTACTGACCCCCCCCCCCCCACGATGGTACCCATCCTAATTGTAAATTCCCTTGAGTTACTTAAGTTTTTATAAAGTTCTGCTTTGGCTCCTTTCCTTGAGAATATACTTGTCAGTTTTGTCTTTTGTACCACCTTTTTTTTTGTTTTGTTTCTCTGGTGCAGACTCTGTACAGTTTTATTGCTGTCCTCTGCACTGCCTCTGTCATGGTTACGTTGGACATCTGCCACTGCGTACAGTACTCCTGATGGTGCATCACAGCCATGTTTGCTCTCTTATCTTATCTGTCTATAGGTAAGTAGGCTAGCTGCCTTTGTGGGCCTTTTTAAGCCTAGCTAATTTCCCTCTTTGTGCTCAAATTAACATATCCTACTTGGTTAAAGATTGTCCTTATCCATCCTATGGTCCGTAATTGTATGTAGTGCATGGAGGGCATTGATTGTGCTCTGATATTCGGAAAAGGACAAATCGGTTAAACACCACAGTGGCACACGAACTGACCTTGGCAAATGTTAAGCACCTCCTGCTTATGTTAATGTTGGGGCTAGCGCCAGGCAGTAAAGTCTGCCTATACTGACCAGAAAATGACAGTATCAGAAATAAAAGATGTTCTTTTCCTATGTTGCACTATTCATAACATGTGGGAGATTTAGCCTAGGTGACCAGAACGTCTGGCCAGTATACCAAAGACTTGAGCTATTGTAAGGTACATGTGATATTGCACATAGTACAGCTGAGCGTCGGCCATAAAAGTGATGTCTGGATGTACCATCCTCAGAATTTCTGTGCTGCCAATCCAAATGACAGCTTCCAGCCATCTGTCTGATCACTGAAAGTTGTTCTATTCAGATAACTGCCCCGTTGGGGAAAGTCTATTGTGCTTCTGCTACTGCATGCTTCTTAGCGGTTAATGTCATCCAAGAAGGGCAAGTGCCATTATGGAAGACAGATTCCACACACGGACAACCACGGCCAGTGTTTTCTGTCTGGGATCTGATCACGACTACAAGGCCTGTGCCATCTGTCAGGCTTTTGTCCCTAAAACTCTCCGCAGTCATCTGTCTGCCCTTAACATTTACCTAGAAAACCAGAGACTTGAGAGGTTAACGTTTGGTATGGAAGGTACTGCTGGGTCTGTCAGTTAACCTCCGTAGAAAAATGTTAAGAAGTTAAGGCCTGACTCTTAGGCTGCACCTCTAGTCCCATATGTCCCTCTTATGGCCAGTGAAGGGCCAAAGGCTCATACTGTTTCAGGTCCCCCTCCTTCTGTGGGTACTACTCTAGAAGCTGCTAGGGAGGGTTCCCACAATATGTCCACAGAGGTCTTGCAGACATCCAGTTTGGACATTATGGGGAACCATGGATTGCTCCTTCCAACATTCCATGCAGTACCTCTCCTGCCCCCTTCAATCGAGGTTGTGCCAACGCCCGATCCAAAGACCAGGCCTATCTCAACCCTTCCTTCCCAGTCTAGGGTAGGACTTTCATTTAAGAAAAAAAAAAGATACGTTTCCTCCAGTCAGGAGCCTTCCCCTGACTGGCAATCCTTCTTTCAGGGGATTTTGAATACCTTTTTGGCACGTAGGCCTTCTTCTTTGCCACTCCCTACACTTGCAGACCCTACCTCCCCCTCCATCTGCTGAATTAAGAGGCATCTGAGGAAGATTAATCCTCTTCACATGAATCCCTGGTGTATTCCACTCAAATAGCCTTCGCCTTTGAATATACTTCCCCTGATGTGGACTCCAGTGGTGGGGAATCTCCAGCAGAGGACATTTCCTTTGGAGAAACTATCTCCAAAGTGAGAGAGTTTTTCGGAAAAGCTCTAAAGTCTCAGAGGTATAGAAGAGGTATTATGATTATGACCTCTTACAGATAGACTCTGTAGCTTCTTCAGCCATCCCGTCTGTCTTGCCAGCCTTTCAAGATGCCTTCCTTGCTGCATCTAAACACCCTGATTCTCAGCCCACTGCACCCAAGAGACCAGACAGGTTCTACAAGTTCCCTGAGGACAGCCCTCTTGCAGACCCAGCTGTGATCTCCTTGTATGCTGATAAAACTTCAAAATTACTGCCCTCTATCAATCTTCTTAACTCTGATAAAGACAGTAAGATGATGGAGAGAATTGGGTAATAGTTGTACACCTCTTCCACTCTGGCCTTTAGGGCCATTAACTGTTAGACACACATGTCCAAATATGTTTTGGCTCTCCTTTCACAAGCCTCCAAACTGCTGACATCTCACAGACTCTGCAGCAAAAACCCAACTGTCTTCCCTTTTGGCTAAGATTGCAGCTTTTGCCTGAGGACTTAAAAGCAAAGGTCATGTATGCTCCTTTGGACAATGCTGCCTTGTTTGGTTTTAATGTTGGACAGGATTAGGAATAAGTTTATTAGAGGGTCAGCCCAGGTTGAAGGTTTGGAGACAAAGCCAGAGAAGCAAGATTACATTGGTTTGGATATGTGCTGAGGAGGGATGCGGAATATGTTCTTCGTGTTTCACTGTTGCAGTCATTACATTTGAGTAATCTGCTGGCAGGTTGCCCTCAGTCGGCCTGATTAACAAAGTCTTGGCTCCTGCGTCGGTTGCTGTCCCTTCTTCCATGACGTCAGGTCGTCAGGGGTATAAAACATGCAGCCGACGCCATTTTCTTCAGTATTTCTTGCCGTGCGGTGCCCGAAGCAGAAGCAGTTCGCAAGTGCCTGTCGGCCGACTCCTGAAATTTTCGTTTTCGAGTTTCAAAACCGAAGTCTTCAACCTAAATCTAAGTACCCCATTGGGGAAACTTTTTCTTGCTCCTTACCAATGTCAGTAAAAGTTAATACTTGTATTACTTGTGGGAAGCAAGTACCTCATAAGGATTTTCATTTGTACTGTATTCCTTGCCTACGCCCTGACCACAACATGCCTTGCTGTCGGTTTTGTGCTAAATTTAATCAACGCACTATTAAGCATCGGTATATTTTTGCTTCAAAATATTTTGGCTCAAGATTTAACTATCAAGAAATGTCATCAGTTAGCAATCCGACTACCGGAACACACACAAAAACGCAAAGACAGAGACGGACAGTCTAGGTCCAAAACCGACAACGAAGCTTCTCCTAAGCCAGTCCGCCGGTTCGCTAGTACTCAGTGAGGCGCTTTCGCAGCCCCTGATACCTGCTACTTTTTAATTCACAGGCCTCTACTGAGATCCATTTGGAGTCCGGTATGCAGCGAGATACTTTAAGTATTGAACCCGCGGATGTCTATACCTTAGATGGGTCCGGAGCCGCTGAGCAGGCACTGGCTTCTGAGGGTGTTTTCAGGCCTAAAGATTTGTATATTAAGCCGACGCCATCTTCAAAACCTAGGCCAAAATCAACTTCTATGTCTAAAAAACTGATGCTTGGGCCACGTGCACAGGCCCCCTATGCCTAAAAAAAATGATCAAAATGGCTGAGGATTTAATTACCTTGATATCAGGGTTTCCCATCCCCCTCCTTCTAAGAAGCCTAGGCAAGGCACTGATTATGAATTATCAGATCAGGTTTCTATTTCTTCTGATCAGGAATTATCTATTCCACCTTATGAGGACTCTGATGCAGAAAAGTCCATCCCTTCTGCTTCTCCTCCTGAGGATTTTCCTTTTAGAGAAAATTTGCATACCTTAAGAGAGGGAACACTTTCACTGGGAGAGTCAGGATTTCTCAGAATCTAAAAAGAGGCTTTGGGATTTCCTTCTTCCTCTGCATAGGCCTTTCTTTGGCTATACCTCCTGTTCTAGACATTGTTGATGATGTTTTCTCAGAATCCAGCATGGCTCCTGATTCCCTGCCTCTGGCTCCTAGTAAGCCAGACAGATATTACAGAGTTCCTGACTCCCACAAATTCCTCTCTAAAAATCCTACTGCTGACCCTGAAACCATTTCTCAGGGTCCCAAGGGCGTAAAGGCTTCTACCGCTAAAAATCCTACCCCTTCTGATAAAGACTCCAGGGTACTGGATAGATAGGGTAGGAAGGTTTACACGTCTGCAACCTTGGCAATCAGGGCTTTAAACTGTCACTTTCATATGCTTAAATATCAGCAGCATGTCATGGGCTTACTTAAACAGAAAATTATGTTGATTTCTGACTGTGTGGAAAATAAGAGTTGCAGGATTTATTGCATTCAGCTGAACAAGTTGGAAACCATACTTTGCAATGTGGTTTTGATTCCTTGGAGGCCTCTTGCAGGGCTGCTGAAACTGGATCTGTGATAAGAAGGCATGCTTGGCTCAAGGAGCAAAATTTGCCTGATCATGTTAAAGCAAAATTGTTGGATGCTCCTTTACAACAGGACAGTCTATTTGGTAATAAGGCAGAAGACGTTTTGAAAAAGATGGAAGATAAAGCTAAATCTATGCAAACTGTAAAAGATTTCATGCAAGTGCAGCCACCCAGGTTCAGTAGACACTGGCCTACTAAGAATTGGTCCTTTCCAGTACCCACCAGAGCTGCTCAGGTCAAACCCACACACTCCAAAGACTCCAGGTTTCAGTTACAAGGAACTTGTAGAACAAAACAATGGGGTGCCTCCACCTCCAAACCTGGAAGTAACAAGACACCTTCCTACGGTAAACAGTCTCAATGACTTTCCTCTGCAGTCATCAAGCACTTATCTTTTGGCCACCCCTTTGGGGGGAAAACTAGCACTTCATGCCAAAAATTGGCAACTAATTACCCAGGACAAGTGGGTTTTAAATATAGTATCCCAGGGATACAGATTTCATTTCCACACATTGCCAATCCCAAACGGATGGCCAGATCTGCCTCCAAATCAGTGGGCAGAGGCTCAGAAACAAGTTATGACCCTCATGAATATGGGGGCTATTCAACCAGTACCAGAAAAGGAAAAGGGACAAGGTTTTTATTCAAAACTTTTCCTGGTACTCCGAAAAGACAAGTCATGGAGTCCAGTTCTGGACTTATCCATTCTAAATACGTTTCTGGGCATTCCAAAATTCAAGATATTGACTCTACAACAGTTACTGCCTATGCTGAGCAAGGATGCCTGGCTGGTAACTCTAGACTTAAGAGGCTTACTTGCATATCCCAATCAGGGAATCTTGCAGAAGATACCTCAGCAAGGCAAAGCAGGCTATTTGCATTACCAGTTCTCTGCACTGCCCTTTGGCTTATCTACTGCGCCCTGGGTCTTCACAAAGTGCCTGGCACCAGTAATTGCATTTTGCAGACAAAGAAACATTCAAATTTATCCTTACCTGGACGATTGTCTAATTCAGGCAGAAAACAAGGACACTCTTCTAAAACATCTGGCGTTTGTGAAAAGGCTTCTAACTTGTCTAGGATACACCATAAACGAAAAGAAATCACAATCAGTACCCTCTCAGACAGTTATATTCCTGGGTGCAAGCTTGAATACAACTGCCCAGATGACTTGCCTTACGCCAGAAAAACAAATTCAATTAATGACTTACTTCAATCAAGTGGCCCCAAAAACCCAGCTATCTGCAAGACAAATTCTGCAGGCCTTGGGTTTCATGGCTTCCTGCATTCTAATAATTCCGTATGCAAGACTGCATATGAGGAAACTTCAATGGTACCTAAAAAGCTTATGGAGTCAACATTGTCACAGCCTGGAAACAATGATTCCTATCATTCCTTGCCTGCAACAAGAGTTCCTATGGTGGGCAGAGGCCTGTCACCAAAACAAGGGACTATTGTTCATTCCACCCCCTGCCACCCAAACCCTGACTACAGACTCATCAGATTATGCGTGGGGGGCGCATCTGGCAGGGAGATGCATTCAGGGCCAATGGAGCCCAAATCAAATGCACCTACATATCAACCAGAAAGAGATACTAGCTGTACAGAATGCTCTGACAGCCTTCAAGAACTATCTTCATCCAGGACAACTACTGATAGACAACACCACAGTCATGTGGTACATAAACAAGCAGGGAGTACCAATCCCTTTGCAGACTAGCCATGGCTTTGTAGAACACTGCCTTGACTTGTCAATTACATCTACAAGCTCAATTCCTGCCAGGAAAGCAAAATACTCTGGCAGACGAACTAAGCAGAAATCTTATGGACCCACAGGAATGGAAACTGGATCCACAAATCTTCAGCCTGTTGACATGCAAACGGGGAGCCCAGACATAGATCTTTTTGCCTTACCCCAAAACTATCAGTTGGACAAATTCTGCACAAGAATTCATTACAAAAAAGCATGGAAAGTGGATGCTCTATCTTTCAGCTGGAGCCATTCCTCCTCTGCCTCTGCTCTCCAAGGTCTTACTAAAAGTCAGGAAAAAACAAAAATGATTCTGATTGCTCCAGACTGGCCTCGCCAACACTGGTACCCACTTGTACGCAATATGTCACACCTTCCTCCGTGGTACTTGCCTCAGACACCTTATCTACTGTCTCAGCAGCACTATCAAATTCTGCACACTCCGCGCCAAACTCTGAATCTTGCAGCATGGCAAATCAACTAATTTCACCAGTTACATCTCTCAGCAAACCTGTGATGGATGACATTTTGGAGGCTAGAAGGCCTAGTACTAGAAAATCTTATGCTGATAAATGGAAAAGATTCTGTGCCTGGAACCAGGCACAAGGAATAAGCACAGCAATGCCCAATATTCCTCAGATTCTGCAATATTTAACTGAGATGCTTCACAAGGGCCTATCTTTCTCTTCCATAAAAATCCATGCCTCTGCCATTTCAGATCATTACAACACAGAGCCTCCCCTCTTTTCTCATCCTCTGCTAAAGCAGTATCTCCGAGGGGCCAAAAATTTGAGAACCCCCCCAGGAGAGCGCCAACTCCTGCATGGGACTTCAGTTTTGTGTTGGAAAAGCTCACCCTACATCCTTTTGGGCCAGCTGCTACTGCAGACATAAAATTTCTCTTGGAAGACAGCTTTTCTCTTAGCAGTCACTTCAGCTAGAAGGATTTCAGAACTACAAGCTCTCATGGCAGTGGAGCCTTTTATTATCTTTTATCCAGACAGGGTGGTGCTCAGGACCAATCCATCCTTTATGCCTAAAGTGGTATCTGGTGTGGCTCTTAATCAGAATATTCATCTGCCAACTTTTTTCCCAAATTCACAGAACAGGGGTGAGCAGATTCTGCATTCATTGGATGTACACAGACAACTAAGATTCTACTTAAACAGGACAAAATATCTAAGAAAATCTGAGCAATTACTGGTGGCATTTGCTGCAGGGGCAGAGGGAAAGGCTATTTCAAAGCAGACTATTTCAAAATGGATAAGCCATTGTATTCTTTTCTGCTACATGCACCATGGTAAACCTGTTCCCAAGGGGATCAGATCCCATTCCACCAGGGCTGCATCTACTTCTGCAGCCTTTCTCAGAGGGGTTCCTACCAGGGATATTCTAGAAGCAGCTACCTGGAGCTCAGTTCATACATTCACCAAACATTACCATTTACCTCTCTCCTCTAAATCCAGAGCAGGTTTTGCCACTGCTGTCCTGCAGGGCCTTATAGCTGCTCCTAATGCTCCATCCTCCTAATCATAGCTTTGGGATTCTACCTAAATGTAATGACTGCAACAGTGAAACACGAAGCAGATAGTACAGTTGTGTACACTTACCATAAATGTAGATGTTAGTGTGTATTCACTGATGCAGTCCGGATTACCTACCCGCCAGCCCCCTATTATCTCTCTTACTATACCTCTTCTTTCTTTTACTATGCTCAAAAGCCTTTTTGGTGTATTTGCTTTTATTTGGTGGTATATTTGTTGTGTTCCAAATTACATGCATATATATTTGCATATATTTATATTTTGCTCCCCATTTGGGGGGGGGGGCACCTGACATCTGGGGCAAGAAAAACTGATGAAAATGGCGTCTGCTGCATGTTTTATACCCCTGATGACCTGATGTCATGGAAGAAGGGACAGCATCCAACGCAGGACCCAAGACTTTGTTAATCAGGCCGACTGAGAGCAACCTGCCAGCAGATTACCCAAATGTAATGACTGCAACAGTGAATACACTCGAACATCTACATTTATGGTAAGTGTACAAAACTGTACTATATTGTGGAAAAAGATGCTAAGGATTAAGCTGCCAGGTAACAGGAAAAGAGGAAGGCCTAAGATGAGGTTTATGGATCTGGTGAGAGAGGACATGCAGATGGTTGGTGTGACAGAGCAAGATGAAGGACAGGAAGAAATGGGAACAGATGATCTGCTGTGGCGCCCCTAACGAGAGTAGCCAAAAGAAGAAGCCCTTTTCAAAACCCTTCAAGAGAAAGGGAAAACTTCAGGAGCTTAAGCATAACTTTGTCTCTCCTGTTCCAAATTTTCACAGGAATGACCCCTCTACAGCAAACTTTGCTGGACGAAAAACTTACTCCTTCACAACAACAGCACAAGAAGAGTACACACAGGCAGAGTCCTCCTAGGTCCCAATCTTCCTCTGCTCAGAAGACCCCCTTTTGCAGATATGCCAGGTAGTCTGAATACCTGGCAACACACTCAGAAGTTCCCCTTTCCCAGTGCCTTTCTTATTTCTTCTCAAATTGGGCAAGCATTAACACAGCCAAATGGGTCCTGTCTACTGTTCAAAAAGGTTATTGTGTGACTTTGATAACCATTCCACCTTTCATGGGAAATCCACAACCACCAAAGGATCAGATCCACCTTTTCCTTCAAGTCGTTCAAGACTTGAAAGCACAAGAAGCCATTCAGGAGGTTCCCGCTTCAGAAAGAGGAAAAGGGTTCTGTTCCAGAATGTTTCTAATTCCCAGAAAAGATGGCCTTTGGAGACCAACCTTAGACTTGTCCCAACTCCGTCTTTTCCTTAATGTGCCCTCCTTCATGATGCTTACCCTGCAAACTCTGTTCTTACTACTGCTTCCTGAAGCTTACCTGGTCTCCTTAGATGTAAAAGATGCTTACCTCCACATTCCCATCCATTCTCTGTACAGGAAATTATTGTTTTTTTTCTGTTGCTTCCTCTCATTTTTAGTTCTGATTTACCCTTTGGACTTTGTGGCTCCAAGGGTATTCACAAAGTGCTTGGCTCCTGTCATTGCCTTTTGCAGACTCCAAGGTATTCTGATTTACCCTTACCAGAATGACCTGCTAATTCAAGCAGAACACCCAATCACTTTGCAATAGAACCTTCAAACCACCATCTCCATACTCCTCAGCTTGGGGTTCACCCTCACCTACAGCAAGTCTTCCCTGACACACACTCAGGATCAGGTTTTCCTAGGTTGCAGGATATGGACAGACCTTATGGCCTTTCTCCCCCCACAAAAGATGCATTCTCTGCAAACCTTACTTTTTTCAGTTGCTTCCACTGCTTGCTCTCTAACTGCCAAGAAATTCCTCAGGATGCTAGGGTTCATGGCTTTGGTCGTACCAGTCCTACCCTAGCCATGCTTCACATGTGGAAAATCCAGTGGTATTTGAAAACTCTGTGGTCACAGCATGCTCATCCTGTAGAATTTGTTCTTCCACTTCTTTCATGACTGAAGAAAGAATTGCTTTGGTGGATTCAGCAAATCTCCCCAAATCCAGGATTCCCCTTGCAGCCAGATCTGGGGTGGGGGGCAACTCTGGGAACCCTAAAAGTACAAGGTCTTTGAACTCCCTCCTTAAGGAAGCAGACCATCAACATCAAAGAGATGAGGGCTCTGATCCTGGCCCCTTCAATCCCTCAGAACATCTCTTCTTCCAGGTCCTTTGAAACTGTTCACAGACACCACCACTGTTCTCTGGTATGTGAACAAGCAGGGGGGAACAAAATCTTGTATACTTTGCAGGTTAGCAATCAAACCCTGAGAGATTGTCCTGCAAGCAGAAGTAACTTTGACAGCGGTTTACATTCCCCAAGGTAAAAATATTCAGGCAAACGCACTGAGCAGATCCATGACATAGGCCCACGGATGGATGATCCACAGGGATGTTTCTGGAGATTACCCACCAGTGGGGTATGCCTCATAGACCTTTTTGCCTCCCCTGTGAACAGACCACTTCCAAAACTCTGTGCCAAGTCCCTCACCCTCTGGTCTGGAATGTGGATGCCCTGTCATTCTCATGGAAGGGGATGTTTCTTTACGCATCCCCCCTTCCCTGTAATTCAGAAGATCCTGCTGAAGATTCAGAAGGACAAACCAAAAATCTTGTTGGGGACCCCCTTTTGGCCAAGACAGCATTGGTTCCCTCTTCTGCCATTGGCCAAGGGTAATCATCACAAGATGTCCTTCTGTTCATATGCAGTATTCATAACATGGACTTGTATGTCTGGCCAGTATACAAGCTTGTGCAGTGTTGTATGTACCTTACAGTAGCATCATCAGTTAGCATATGTCGGCCATAAAGAGATGTCTGGTATAAAACGGGCATCAGCACGTATCAACCTCAGAACTTTGCTGCTGCCTGTCTGATCACCAGCTCTGGTCATTGCTCACCAGATGAGTCTCGAACATTGATTCAGATAAGTACCCCATAGGGGTTTTGTCTAAATATTGGCTAATGTTTTGTGTTTAGTAAGTACATGTGAGCTAGGAAGGGCAAGTGTCAGTGTGGAAGGCGGATTCCACATAAAGATTCTCATGAGCTCTGCTTGTTTTGCTTAGACCCTGACCATGATCACACCACCTGTGCTATCTTTAAGGACTTTGTCCCAAAAAAAACTTCAGTCATTTAGCTTCCCTTAAACTATATCTGGAGAATTAGCATCTTAAACATCTAGCGTGAGATGTGTAGGCAGTGTGGGGCCTTTCAGACAAACCACAACTTAAAAAGGCCAAGAAGTCTCGGCCTGACCTTACTACTGCTCCCTCTATTTCGGGTGTCCCTCCCTGATGTCTGTCTGGAGGCTGTCCTGGAATCGGTTGACGTTCCTTCGACGGGTAGCACAGCAGAAGTTGTAAAGGACCCTATCAGCACGTCTGCAAGGGAATCGTAGGCGTCCAATTTCTGTGTAGGGGGAAACCACGGCTTGTTTTTTTTACTGAAGGCCATGTGGTGTCACCCAAATCATCGTGCAGGAGGATGTGCCTACAGATATCGTGGAGTGCAGGCACGACGTCTGACCCATCCACTTTCTACCACATGGAAATTCCTAAAAAGAAAAATCTAAAAACCAAACATGTTTCTGCAGTTTTCAAGGATCAAGCACTAGATTGGCAGGCCTTTTCCCAAGGCCTTTTCAATGCCTTTAAGGCTTTGCGCCAGACCTTGGCTCTTATTTTTATACCTGCCTTTCCTACTCCTTTGAAGAAGCCCTCAGAGGATATTTCATCAGATGAGGAATCGGGGGATGAATCCCTTGCTTACAACACACAAATTGCTTCCCCCCTGGGTTATGCCTCCCCAGAGGAGGAATCTAATGGTTTGGATTCCCCTGGGGAAGATATTTCCTTTGGGGAAACCATTTTGAAGATGAAAGACTTGAAGTGGGACTGTTGCCAAGTGTCTGACATACAAAAGAGGTATTATGACCTCCTCCAGAGGGAGACTCCTTCTCCATCTGCCATTCCCCCTGTCTTGCCAGCCTTCTTAGAGGCTTTCACAGCCACTTCTAAAAGCCCAGACTCCCAGCCTTCGGCTCCCAGTCATCCAGGTAAATTTTATAAGGTGCCTGAGGACTCCAAATTCCTCTTTAAAGCACCTTCTGCAGACACAGCTACTATCTCAGTTTCAGCTGATAAAGCATCCAAACTCTTGCCCTCCACCTCCTTGCTTCTGTCAGATAGAGAGCAAAGTCATGGGGAGACTGGGGAAAACAGTATATACTTCTGCTACCTTGGCCTTCAGGACAAGTAATTATCAGATACATATGGTCAGATACTTTTTGGCTTTTATCAAATGCAGGAAAACTCCTTTCTGAGCTTCCTGATTCACCCACCAAGGCTATGCTCTCCTTCATTCTAAATTCATCTGTCCAGGTTACCAGGCACTATCACGTGCAGTTATGATGCCGTGGAGGCCTCAGCCATGGCAGCTGCTTCCTGGTCTGTTCTAAGGAGGTATTATTGGATCAGGCTCCAACCCTGGCCTGATGACATTAAAGCCAAGCTAACAGATGCCCGTCTGGACAGCAAAGCCTTGTTTGTCAGTGCAGCTGCAGAACTGTTTAAAGCACTTCAAGAAAAGGGCAAGGAGCTCCAGCATCTAAAGCACATCTTTGTTTCACCTGTCCCCAGATTCCATAGGAGTTATCCTGCCCAAAACCTCCCTTGTTAAAAAGGCAGCTAGGGCTCCTTCCACCAAAGATAAGAGGGACTCCAGAAAACAGACCCCTTCTAAGTCTGTTTCTTCCACACCCACTCAGTCCAAGCTGGGTAGTCTGTGATTATCTGCCTCCAGATCCATCTACTCCCTTGTCTCTTTGCCTCTCTCTTCCTGTCCAAGCTTGGAATCAGATAACCCTGGACTCCTGCATCCTTTCCATCATCCAGCGAAGATATTTCATAGTGTGGGAAACTCCTCCCTCCTTCAGGGGCATCCCACAACTGCCAAAAGAACAACTGGAGTTCTTTCCACACGTCATTTCCTTTCTATCCCAGGGAACTGTTCAGGAAGTACCACCCTCTCAAGTAGGGAAAGGATTTTATTCTAGGATGATTATCTTCGTGTTTCACTGTTGCAGTCATTACATTTGGGTTATCTGCTTGCAGGTAGCCCTCAGTCGGCCTGATTATCAAATTCTTGGGTCCTGCGTCAGTTGCTGTCTCATCTTCCATGACGTCAGGTAGTCAGGGGTATAAAGCATGCAGCTGACGCCATTATATCAGTCTTTCTTGCCGTGCAGTGCTCAAAGCAGAAGCAGTTCGCAAGTGCCAGTCGGCCAACTCCTGAAATTTCCAAGTTTCAGATCTGAAGTCTTCGAACATGCTAAGTACCCCATTGAAGATCCTTTATCTTGCTCTAAACCGATGTCAGTAAAAGTTAACAATTGTATTTCTTGTGGAAAGCAAATACCTCATAAAGATTTTAATTCATACTGCATTCCTTGCTTAGGCCCAGACCACGACATCCCTAGCTGTTGGTTTTGTGCCTTATTCAATCCTCCAACCATTTGTTGTCGGTTCATTTTCGCATCTAACTATTTTGGTACTCAGTTCATTTATCCAGAAATGGCTTCGGTAAGCCATCCGACTACCGACATTCTGAAAAAACGTAAAGATAAACACAGACCGCATAGGTCCAAAGCTGCTGACGATGCTTCCGTTAAGCTAGTCGGCAGGTCGCCGGTACTCATTGAGGTGCTTTCGCAGCCCTTGATACCCACTACTTCAGATTTACATGCCTCTACTGAGACCCATTCAGAGTCCGGTATGCCACGAGATGCGTCTTCGACTATGAAACCTACGGATGTCTCTACCTTGGATGGGTCCAGAGCCACTGTGCAGGCACCAGCTTCTGAGGGTGTATTCAGGCCTACTGACTTGCATATCAAACCAACTCCATCTTCTTCTTCAAGGCCTAAAACTCAATCAATGCCTAGAAAACTGATACCCAGACCCGCATGGTCAGGCTCCTATGCCTAAACAAATGATAAGAATGGCTGAAGACCATATTACTCTAACCAGGGAACGCCGCCATTCTCCCTCTGAGACCTAGATCTGATTTTCCTTCTGATTCTTTGGATCAGGATTCTGAAATTTCTGATGTTCATCGTATTACCCTGCTGCAGTCATCACACTTTTATCCTGTCGAGGCGGTCCCGCAGTCGGCCGGAATTCCAAAGTCTTGGTCCAGCATCGGTTGCTGTCGCTTCTTCCCTGATGTCAGTGCGCCAGGGGTATATAAGAGGCATCCAACGCCATTTTCTTCAGTCTTTCTTGCCGCGCGGTGCCCGAAGCAGAAGCAGTTCACAAGTGCCGGTCGGCCGACACCTGAGATTTTCGAATAGAGTTTCAGTCCGAAGTCTTCAAAGCTAGGTACCCCGTTGGGGAACCTTTTCTTGCCTCAGTCCGATGTCAGAAAAAGTTAACAATTGCATTTCTTGTGGGAAGAAAATACCTCATAAGGACTTTCATTCTAATTGTATACCTTGCCTAGGCCCAGACCACGACGTCACTGGTTGTCGGTTTTGTGCTAGGTTCAATAAGCGAACTATAAAGCGACGCTTTGATTTCGCACGACACTACTTCGGTAGGAAATTTAATTACACTATGCCATCGGAGCAACTGACTACCGGCGTGCATAAAAAACACAAAGGTAAAGATAGGCAGCCTAGATCCAAGCCAGACTCCGAGGCCTCGGCTGGGCCGGTCGCCGGTTTTCAGTGAGGTGCCTACACAGCCCCTGGCTACCGCAGAATTGGAACCCCAGACCACTTCGGATTCTCTAGCAGAGAGTTCTAGGCCGCCGCAGCCATTTTCTTTAGGCTCTACCGACGACATTGCAGAAGGAGAAGCCGGTGCTGTAGAAACACCTTCGGTTTCAGAAGGTGTCTTCAGACAGACTACTCTCACCATAAAATCTTATGCTAAGCTTAAGACTCCACTAAAACCAAAAAAGACTGCACTTCAGTCTCCAGTTCAAGGCCCCATGCCTAAGAAAACAGATGCTTAAAATGGCTGAAGATTTGATTTCTTCCCCCCCACAAAAGGCCTAGACAAGAGGAGGATTATGCCTCCTCTGATCAAGTGTCAATTTCCTCAGGCTCCTCTGAGGAACAGGATTACTCCTTTCCCCCTTATGAAGATTCCATTCCCTCAGCTTCTCCCCTGAAGGCTATTCCTTTGGGGAAACCTTACATACCATGAGGGAACATTTCCACTGGGAAGGTCAGGACTACTCAGACTCAAAGAAAAGGCTCCGAGAGTTTCTTTTACTCCCCCACACAGACCCCTTGCTATCCCCCCAGTTTTAGACATTGTGGATGATGTTTACTTAGAATCTAGTCTAAATCCAGATTCTCTGCCTCCTGCTCCAGCCAAACCAGATAGATACTATAGAGTGCCTGACTCTCTCAAATTCCTTTACAAAAGCCCTGTTGCTGACCCAGAGACAATCTCCCAGGGTCCCAAAGAGGCTAAGGCTTCTATGGCTAAAAATCCTGTACCCTCTGAAAGGGACTCCAGAGCACTAGATAGGTGGGGGAAGAAGGTTTACACCTCAGCTACTCTAGCTATGAGAGCACTAAATTGTCAATTTCACATACTTAAATACCAGCAATTCCTAATGTCTCAAATAAAACAAAAGATGAGCACGCACCCTCAACAGTCTGAATTCAAGGAAATGCAGGATCTGTTGCATGCAGCTGAACAGGTGGGCAAACATACTTTACAATGTGGATTTGATTCCTTGGAAGCTTCCTGTAGAGCAGCTGTTACTGGGTCTGTTATACATAGGCATGCTTGGTTAAAGGAACAAACTCTGCCTGATCATGTTAAAGCAAAGTTACTAGATGCACCCTTATAGCAGGATGTCTTATTTGGGGTTAAAGCAGAAGAGGTTTTAAAGAAAATGGAGGAAATGGTAAAATCTATGCAGACGGTCAAAGATTTCTTACAGGTACAGCCCCCATGCTTCAGCAGAAATTGGCCAACAAAAAAATTGGTCCTTTCCAGCTTCTGACAGACCACAGAGGGGTAAATACAGGCACCCAAGGGGCAGAGGACAAGCACAAATCCCTTATAAACCTCGCCAATGGGGCACTGCAATACAGAAGGGAGGAGAAGACGGGTCCCAAACTACTAGAAGGCAAACACAATGACTTAAACCTCAAACTGCCAAGCAAAACTCTCTTGGCAGCTCCCTTGGGAGGAAAATTAGCACTTTTTGCAGACAACTGGCGCATCGTCACAAAGAACAAATGGGTCCTAGACATTATCTCACAAGGATACAGATTCCATTTTCACACCTTGCCAAGGATAAAAGGAATGCCAAACCTGCCACAAAATCAATGGGCAGAGGTACAAAAACAAATTACAGCTCTCATGGACATGAGAGCCATTCAACTGGTACCTACACAGGAGCAAGGCCAAGAATTTTACTCAAGGCTCTTTCTAGTCCCCAGAAAGGACAATGCTTGGAGACCCATTCTGGACCTTTCAATTCTAAACGCCTTCTTGCAAGTACCCAAATTCAAGATGCTAACACTACAGCAGCTTCTTCCCATGTTGGGCAAGAAAGCTTGGCTAGTAACGTTGGACCTCAAGGAGGTATACCTGCATGTCCCTATCAGACAAAATTGCAGAAGATACCTCCGTTTCATTGCAGGTTCAACCCATTACCAATTCTTTGCACTGCCCTTTGGCTTATCTACTGCGCCCAGGGTCTTCACAAAATGCCTGGCACCAGTAATTGCATATTGCAGACAGAGGGAATTAAATATACCCATACCTGTATGACTGCCTCATCCAAGCAGAAAGCAAGAACATTCTCTTACAACATCTGGCTTTTGTAAAACACCTTCTAAGTTGCCTAGGGTACACAGTAAATGAAAAGAAATCAAAACTAGTGCCCTCACAAAATATGACATTCCTGTGTGCCAGCTTGAATACAATGGCCCAGATGGCTTATCTGACGCCAGTTAAACAACTACAACTAACTCAATACTTCAAAACAATGGCAACAAAGACCCAACTCCCTGCAAGAAAAATTCTGCAGGCCTTGGGCTTCATGGCATCTTGCATACTACTAATACCATTTGCAAAACTGCATATGAGGAAATTACAATGGTACCTAAAAAGCGTATGGACTCAACACAGCCACAGCTTGGAAACAATGATACCTCTCATTCCCTGCCTTCAACAGGAGTTCCTATGGTGGTCACAGGCATGTCACCTCAGCAAGGGTCAGACTTTCACCTTACCCCCCCCAGCCAGGCAAACCATGACAACAGATGCATTGGACTATGCCTGGGGGGCGCACATGGCAGGACGGTGCGTTCAAGGCATATGGACTGCAGATCAAAGGAATCTACACATCAATCAAAAAGAAATGCTAGCTGTACAGAATGCCCTGACAGCCTTCAAGGACCTCTTACATCCAGGACAGCTTACAATAAGGACAGACAACACCACAGTAATGTGGTACATAAACAAACAAGGGGGTACACACTCCTACCCTCTATGCAGGCAAGCAATGACCTTGTGGAACCCAGCACTGGCTTACCAAGTTCAATTACAAGCTCAATTCCTGCCAGGAAAGAACACCACATTGGCAGACGACTTAAGCAGAAGCAACATGGATCCCCACGAGTGGAAACTGGATCCACAAGTATTTGCAATGATAACTCAAAAATGGGGGCACCCAGACATAGACCTGTTTACCAGCCCCCAAAACTATCAGCTAACAAAATTTTGTACAAGCTTGGAAAGTGGACGCACTCTCATTCAGTTGGAAAATGCTGACAGTATATGCCTTCCCTCCATTGCCCCTTCTCACAAAGGTGCTGCTGAAAGTCAGGATGGAGAGACCCCGAATGATACTCATTGCCCCAGACTGGCCACGCCAGCACTGGTACCCACTATTAAGGAATATGGCCCAGGGCCCACCATGGATTTTACCACAAATTACTCGTCTGCTCACACATAAAGACAGTCAGATTCTACACAGCCTGCTCAAAACCTTAAATTTGGCTGCATGGCAAATCACCTAAGCAACCAGCCAGTTCCTCTTTCACAAGCTGTTATGGATGTTATTCCGGAAGCCAGGAGGCCCAGCACCAGGAAAGCCTACTCAGACAAATGGAAAAGATTTTGCACCTGGAACCAAGCTAAAGGCCAAAATAACCTTCAGCCGGACATACCTCAGATTCTACAATATTTAACGGAGATGTTACACAAAGGGCTTTTTTGTTCTCATCTATTAAAATCCACGCCTCAGCTATTTCAGCTCACTACAACACAGATCCTCCCTTATTTTCACATCCACTTCTAAGGCAGTTTCTCAGAGGGGCCAAAAACATTAGGCCTCCCAGGAGAGCACCAACACCAACTTGGGACCTCAATTTTGTTCTGGAAAAACTTACACTACCTCCTTTTGAACCAGCTTTCTCAGCTGACTTAAAGTTTATATCATGGAAGACTGCCCTGCTGCTAGTAATTACTTCAGCCAGACGAGTCTCAGAGCTTCAGGCACTAATGGCAGTGGAGCCTTTCCTCATTTTTCATCAAGACAGAGTTTCTCTATGAACTAACCCCTCCTTTATGCCTAAGGTGGTATCCAGTGTGACTCTAAATCAAACCATCCATTTACCTACCTTCTTTCCAAATCCACAGAACAAAGGAGAAAGACTCCTGCATTCCTTGGGCATTCACAGGCAGCTACGTTACTACTTGGATAAAACTAAGGTTTCCAGAAAATCTGACAAGCTTTTTGTATCCTGTGCTACAGCATCACAAGGAAAAGCTATCTCAAAGCAGACCATTTCCAAATGGATAGGACATTGCATACATTTTTGCTACACCCACCATGGAAAACCAGTTCCTGCTAGCATAAGGCCCCACTCTACCAGGGCAGCAACTACATCTACAGCCTTCCTCAGGGGGGTGCCAACCAAGGATATTCTGGAAGCTGCAACTTGGAGTTCAGTACACACCTTCACCAAACACTATCACTTAACACTTTACTCTAAGACCAGAGCTGGCTTTGCCACTGCAGTTTTGCAGGGCCTTCTAGCCTCCTCTAACCCTTTTTGACTCCACCTCCCATCCTTAGCTTTGGGATTCTACCCAAGTGTGGTGGCTGCAGCAGGGTAACACGATGAACATAGTACAGTTTGGTACCTACCATAAATGTAGATGTTCGAGTGTATACCCTGCTGCAGTCCAGGTTACCCTCCCTCCATCCCCTCTGACCTAACTAAAACCTTTCAATACCTTAAAATCTGATACAACCTTTGTGGTGTATTTGCTTATAGCTGGAGGGATGTTTTGTTTGTGCTAAACTTTTATTATTGGTACTATCTACTGACCACCTTTTGGGGGGGCACCTGACATCTGGGGCAAGAAAAACTGAAGAAAATGAGTCGGATGCCTCTTATATACCCCTGGCGCAATGACGTCAGGGAAGAAGCAACAGCAACCGACGCCGGACCAAGACTTTGGAATTCAGGCCGACTGCGGGACCGCCTGACGACAGGATAACCCAAGTGTGATGACTGCAGCAGGGTATACACTCGAACATCTACATTTATGGTAGGTACAAAACTGTACTTTCCTTCTGATGACCAGGATTTGCCCTTATCTACCTATGAGGATTCAGATGCAGAGGACTCCATTCCATCTGGTTCCCCTCCAGAAGATTTCACTTTTGGTGAAACTTTGCATACTCTTGGGGAGCATTTCCGCTGGGAAAGCCAAGATTACTCTGACTCCAAAAAGAGGCTTACGGAATTCTTACTCCTACCTCAACACAGGCCTTTAGCTATCCCTCCTGTACTGGACATTGTAGATGATGCCTTTATGGAATCTAGCCTGGCCCCAGACACTTTACCTCCAGCTCCCAGTGAACCTGACTGGTATTACAGAGTACCTGACTCTCACAAGTTCCTCTTTAAGAATCCTACTGCGGATCCAGAGACAATTTCACAGGGACCCAAAGGTATTAAGGCTACTACTGCCAAAAACCCTACCCCCTCTGAGAGAGATTCTAGGGCCCTGGACAGATTGGGTAAGAAGGTATACACTTCAGCTACTTTGGCCATTAGGGCCTTAAACTGCCAGTTTCATATGTTAAAGTATCAGCAGCATATTACTGTATTACTTAAACAGAAAATTGTTGATTCCTGACTGTGCTGAAAATAAAGAATTACAGGATTTAGTGCATTCTGCTGAACAAGTTTGTAAACATACTCTGCAATGTGGTTTTGATTCTTTAGAGGCATCTTGCAGGGCTGCTGTCACTGGGTCTGTACTTAGAAGGCATGGTTGGCTTAAGGAGCAAACTTTACCAGATCATGTTAAAGCTAAATTACTGGATGCTCTCTTAAACCAAGACCGCCTGTTTGGCAACAAAGCAGAAGCACTGAAAAAGATGGAGGAAAAAGCTTAATCTATGCAAACTGTTTCCTGACTGAAGATTTCCTGCAAGTACAGCCTCCCAGATTTAGTAGGCACTGACCTTCTAAGAACTGGTCCTTTCCTGTCTCTTCCAGGCCTTCTCAGTCCAAACCCAGGACCAGCAGACCACCCAGGCTTCAGTCTCAAGGTACTTACAGGCCTAAGCAGTGGGAGGCTCCCTCTTCCAAAGCTGGAAGTGGCAAGGCACCTCCCTATAATAAACTGTCACAGTGACTTGACCTTAAACCTTCCAAGCCCTGCTCAACTGACTGTTCCTTTAGGGGGAAGGATCGCACTGCATGCAAAAATCTGGGAACTCATTACCCAAGACAAATGGGTTCTAAATATAGTTTCCCAAGGATACAGATTCCACTTCCACTCATTACCAACCCTAAACAGTTGGTCAGACCTACCCCCAAATCAGTGGGGAGAGGCTCAACAGCAGGTTCGCAATCTTTTAAGTATCAGGGCTATTCAACCTGTCCCAGAAGAGGAATGGGGACAAGGTTTTTACTCGAGATGTTTCTGGTACCCAGAAAAGACAATACCTGGCGTCCTATCTTGGACTTGTCTATCCTAAACACCTTTTTGGTAATCCGAAAATTCAAAATGCTAACTTTTCATCAGCTGCTTCCCATGTTAGGCAAAAATGCCTGGTTGGCAACATTGGATTTAAAGGAAGCTTACCTGCACATCCCAATAAGGGAATCTTGCAGAAAATATCTACATTTCAGAGCAGACTACATGCACTATCAGTTCTCTGCACTGCCCTTTGGCTTATCTACTGCACCCAGAGTATTCACAAAGTGTCTAGCTCCAGTCATTGCGTTCTGCAGGCAAAGAAATATTCAAATATACCCATACCTGGACGATTGCCTAATTCAGGCAGAAAGCCAAGACGTACTATTAAATCATCTGGCATTTGTAAAGAAACTGCTAACTTCACTGGGGTACACCATAAACGAAAATAAATCTCACCTAGTACCCTGCCAACAAATTGTATTCCTGGGAGCAAGCTTGAATGCAACTTCCCAGATGACCTACCTCATGTCAGAGAAACAAGTTTATTTGACAGCGCACTTCAGACTACTGGCCACAAAGACCCAGCTATCTACAAGAAAAATACTGCAAGCCCTGGGGTTCATGGCCTCTTGCATTCTAATTCCATATGCAAGACTGCATATGAAGAAACTACAATAGTGTCAACATTCTCAGGACCTGGAATCAGTGATTCCCATCATTCCTTGTATAAAGACAGAGTTCCTTTGGTGGGTAGAGGCCTGCCACCACAACAAGGGACTGTCGTTCATTCTGCCCCCTGCCGCCCAAACCCTAACAGACGCATCACACTATGCATGGGGGGCTCACTTGGCAGGGTAGTGCATTCAGGGCAAATGGAACCCGCGTCAAATGCACCTGCATATCAATCAAAAAGAAATGTTAGCTGTACAGAATTCTCTGACAGCCTTCAAGGACCACATTCTTTCAGGACAATTATTGGTAAAGACGGACAACACCACAGTTATGTGGTACATAAGCAGGGGTGAACCCACTCATGCCCCCTCTGCAGACTAGCTATGGCTCTGTGGAACACCGCCTTGAGCTACCAAGTGCACCTACAAGCTCAATTCCTGCCAGGCAATCTAAATACACTGGCAGATGACCTAAGCAGAAACCTCATGGACCCACATGAGTGGAAGCTGGAGCCAAAGATATTCAACATTCTGAGAAACAAATGGGGGAACCCAGATAGAGACCTGTTTGCCTCCCCTCAGAACTACCAATTGGACAAATTCTACACAAGGACTCCCCACAGACAAGCTTGGAAAGTGGATGCCCTGTTCTTCACATGAGGAAGCCTCTCAGTTTATGCCTTTCCCCCCTGCCTCTCCTCTCAAATGTTTTACTAAAGATCAAACAGGACAAACCAAGGACAATACTCATTGCACCAGACTGGCCACACCAATACTGGTACCCCCTCTTGTGCTGTATGCCACTACTGGAACCATGGCACCTGCCTCAGACTCCTTCCCTACTAACCCAGCAAGAGGGCCAGATTCTGTATCCCCAGCTTCAAACTCTGAGCCTGGCTAATTACCTGAGTTCTCCTATACCATCCCTTAGCAAACAAGTGCTGGATGTCATCCTGGAGACAAGGAGGCCTAGTACTAGAAAATCCTATGCTGAAAAGTAGAAAAGATTTTGTTCCTGGAGTCAGACTCAGGGGGGGTGGGCACAACAGTGCCCAGTTTACCCCATATTCTTCAATACTTAACAGAGATGCTTTACAAGGGCTTTTGCTTCTCGTCAATTAAAATTAATGCCTCGACCATTTCAGCACATTGTAATACTGAGCCACCCCTCTTTTCTCACCCCCTACTGAAACAATTCCTCAGAGGGGCCAAAAATTTAAGACCACCCAGGAGAGCTCCTACACCTACCTGGGATCTTAACTTTGTATTGGAAAAGCTCACCCTACCTTCTTTTGAGCCAGCTGCAACTGCAGAGTTGAAATTCCTTTCCTGGAAAACAGCCTTCCTTCTAGCAATCACTTCAAGAAGGGTGTCTGAATTACAGGCCCTCATGGCAGTGGAGCCTTTCATCATCTTTCATGTGGACAGGGTATCCCTCAGGTCGAGTCTTTCCTTTATGCCCAAGGTGATATCCAGGGTAGCCCTTAATCAGTCCATTCATTTGCCAACCTTCTTTCTAATCCACAGAACAAAGGGGAATGAATACTGCACTCCTTGGACTTGCACAGACAACTTAGATTTTACTTGGACAGGACCAAGCCTCTCAGGAAATTGGAACAGCTGCTAGTTGCCTTCGCTGCAGGGGCAGAGGGGAAGGCCATTTCAAAGCAAACCATTTCTAAGTGGATAGGCCATTGCATTCTTTTCTGCTGTAAGCACCATGGAAAATGTACCCCACAGGGGATGACCCCATTCCACCAGGGCTGCATCTACTTCTACAGCCTTTCTCAGAGGTGTTCCTGCCTGGGATATCCTAGAAGCTGCTACCTGGAGTTCTGTACATACCTTCACCAAGCATTACCACTTGCAATTTTTTTCTAAATCCAGAGCTGGTTTTGCCACTGCAGTCTTGCAGGGCCTAATAGCTAATCCTAATGCTCAGTAACTGCCTCCTCCCTTCCTTAGCTTTGGGAATCTACCCAAATGTAATGACTGCAACAGTGAAACACGAAGAACATAGTACAGTTGTGTACACTTACCATAAATGTAGATGTCAGAGTGTATTCATTGTTGCGGTCCAGGTTAACCTCCCTCCACCCCCCTGACTTCTATTGGCTATACCTCTCTTCATGTTTACTATACTTAAGCTTTTTGGTGTATTTGCTTTTTGTTGGAGGTGTAACCTTATATTTAATTGCTTCCCATTATGGGGGCACCTAACATCTGGATCAAGAAAAACTGATGTACTGGCATCGGCTGCATGCTTTATACCCCTGACTACCTGACATCATGGAAGATGAGACAGCAGCCGATGCAGGACCCATGACTTAGATAATCAGGTTGACTGAGGGCTACCTGCAGGCAGATAACTCAAATGTAATGATTGCAACAGTGAATGCGCTCTAACCTCTACATTTATGGTAAGTGTACACAACTGTACTTTTTTGGTCTCCAGGAAAGATGGCCCCTAGAGACCCATTCTGGACCTTTCCATCTAAATGCCTTTCTGAAAGTCCCCACCTTTCGTATGTTGACTTTACCCACTCTTCTCCCATGCTACTCATGTCAGAAGTGACAAACTTCATTACACCCATGCAGACGGGAACTGAATGTTCGACTGCTGAATCCTACACTAAGGCAGTGTACAAGCACTTCCACTCGTACATGAATCGTGCCATCCTAAATAGAACCAAGGTGCTCTCCTCAAAAAAAAAAAAAAAAAAAAAAGAAGCCAATCTGGTGGTCCCCTGCCTTAAGCAAACTTTACAACAAAAGTAAGAAACTGTTGTAGAAAAGAGAAAAATCCCAGGATGCATAAAACTCCCTTACCAGCCTCAGTAAGAAGCTGAGATCCCTCATAAAGTCCTCCAAAGCTAGTTACGAAAATAAAATAGCCAAAGATTCCAAAGACAACAACAAGGCATTCTATAACTATGTCAAGAATCTAAATGGCAATGTTCAGATCTGCTCTGAGCTACAACATAATGGCATTAAATGTACTGATCCCAAGGATATTGCCAATATCCTGGCAGATAAATTCAGTGCTAACTTCACCCCTCTCTCACCCCCTAAATGTCCCATCTCAATACCGGAAGGTTGCCAAATTCTGGTAATGGCCACACAGGTAAAAAATGCACACTCCAAAGCTACAAACACAGCATCCATGGGGCCAGATGACATCCCAGGCTGTGTACTACGTGAACTACAAAATGAACTGGCACCTCACCTAAGTGTCATGTTTATTCATTACCTCACCTCAGGCTTTGTGCCCACGAAGTGGCGCACAGCTGCAGTTATCCCACTCCACAAGGGGATCCACTTTGGATCCTGGGAACTACTGCCTCATCAGTCTGATGAGCCTGATCTGCAAGGCCATGGAACGTATTATCATGGAACTTATAAACAAAGACATTGGCAACCTTCAAACACTGGATCCCACCCAGTTTGGGTTCATGAAGGGCCGATCTTGTCTCCTGAACCTCATTGACTTCTTTGAATCAGGCTCCAGAGCCGTGGATGAGGGCAAGGGGCCCACACAGCCTATCTGGACCTCGCCAAGGCCTTTGACACCATCCCCCATTATAGATTCATAGATGGACTTTCTAAGCTGGGCATTAATCCCTACGTCACTCGGGTTGCCAACTAGCTTACTGACAGAACCCACACTGTAAAAGTAGCCGACTCCAAATCCTGCTCCAGACAAGTGATAAGTGGGAGTACCTCAGGGTTCAGTCCTGGGACCGCTGTTGTTTGGCATCTACTTCTCTGAAGTACAGGCCAACACTAAGGGACTCTGGCTGACAAAGTTCGCAGATGACTGCAAACTGGGAGCCATTATTGAATCCCCAAATTATGTGGATACTCTACAGAAGGGCCTTACAGAAACAGATGCTTGGTGCCAGAGCTATGGGCTCAAGCTCAGTGCAAAGAAATGTGTAGTTATCCCCTTTGGGAAAAAACATACCCATGAATTACTACATAGGTGGCAGTACACTAAACATCGAAAGTGTGATTTTGGGACACAGGTGGACAGTGGTCTCACCTTCGGTAACCACATCACCACAACAGTCAGGAAATTCTTCTATGTGGCACACCTCATCACTAAGGGCTTTTCATCCAGAAAAAAG
This sequence comes from Protopterus annectens, assembly GCF_019279795.1. Lineage (NCBI taxonomy): Eukaryota > Metazoa > Chordata > Ceratodontiformes > Protopteridae > Protopterus > Protopterus annectens. The sequence continues at coordinate 724,107,968 of NC_056736.1, read as the reverse complement.
GTGGTCATTGTCCCACTGTACTCATCCCTCATTAGACCCATTATAGAATACAACGCCTCATTTGGTATGTACCTCTCAAGACATCTGCAACAACTGGAAAGGCTGCAGAAATAACTCACTAACAGGCCTAAAGTAGATGCCCTACGCTGACCGCCTTAAAAAAACTCCAGCTATACTCTGTCGCATATTGTCTTCTCAGAGGCGATATCTGCTTAATGTACAAGGCGATGTCAAACCCAGAGCTGTTGGACATGCTACACTTAAAGAAATCGCAATCCCTCAGAGCCACATGCTCCAGGGATCTAAACCTTGTCATCACTGTAAAAAAAAAAACATGCTGGAGGGGTAGGTTCCTGACCCAGAGATTCCCCAGACTCTGGAATAGACTGCCCATACATGTCAAGCAGCGCGCCTCTTTGACCCTCTTCAAAAGGAACCTTGATGATTAGATGGGAGAAAGGAAATTCACACCAGGGATCACGTCAGTCGCCCTGCTAGATACAGGGGTCCAGGGAAGTAAATAGTGTGGGAAGAATTAACCAGGGAATTGTTGTGGCTAGGCTTGTATAGGCCCTAGGGCCGTTAGCCTAGTACCAACCTATGAACCTATTTATAGATATCTTCATATAGATATATATGTAATCTATATGTAAAGTATTTTTATATATATATATGTATATATATATATATATATATATATATATATATATATATATAGAGAGAGAGAGAGAGAGAGAGATATTGTTTGTGTATATATAAAAAATGTATGTATGTATCTGTATATAATAGATACATATATATGTGTGTGAGCACACACACACACACACACACACACACACACACACATATATATATATATATATATATATATATATATATATATATTATTAGTATAGCTCTGGTAGGACAAAGAGTGCACCTGTACTGGGTGTCGGTGGGTGTAGCTGGTAGATGCTGACTGGAGGTAGTGCAATACTGCCATTCAAACGGTGGTCACACATTTGCAGCTAGAGCTGAATTGCTTGAAGATGTATGTCTAATTATCTAATCTATATGTAATGTATTAATATATATATATATATATATATATATATATATATATATATATATAGAGGGAGAGAGAGAAAGAGAGAGAGACACTGCGGTGGTGGTGCTGCAGTAGCGTTGTCGCCTTACAGTTAGACGATGCCCGTTCGATTCTCAGAGCATCTTTTGTGTGGCGACATGCGTGAATGGGTGTTCCTTCGTTGAAGGTTGAGCGTTAGGCCCGGCAAGCCAGCATGTAAAAATCTACTGCCAATCATTAGCGGACCGGAGTTCCGCTGTGGCGACCCCTAACCGGGAAAAGCCGAAAAACACAAACATATATATATATATATATATATATATATATATATATATATATATTGCTGAACTGGGCTGGCTTGAACTCCCTCACCTCCTTCAGTGGTATCAACTCTCACTCGCCCACAAACTAGTAAACCATCCACTAAATGTCCCATCCCTCCAGAATCTACTCCAACCCTATCGCACCACCAGACCACTAAGATCCAGCAACAAAAATCACTTGCAGATCACTAAAGCCAATAACTCTGCTGGTGAAGCACTATTCTCTTGCGCCATAGCCAAATTATGGAACTCACTCCCACCCACAATTACCTCCGTACCATTATGCACCCACTTCAAAACTTTACTAAAAGCACACCTAAAAACATGCTGGCTATGCCCTTGCAACTCCCACTCTAATATCACCCACCCCATCCAACCACTACCTTTCTTTCCACTCCACTAACTACCTTGATTATAGCAAGCTCAAATGCTCATAAGCCTAGTACTTATTATACAACAGGAACTTCTCATTGCAACATTTGTTAATGTCTGTTATGTACTTCACAGATAAAGATTCTAGTTGTCTACTGATGTGCAGTGTTCTTCATCTGTAAATATGTTGTAATTGCTATGTTAAATTGTTAATCGCTATGTAATCCAATGTAACTACTGTCTGTTTATTTTACTGTGGATCTTTTCTCCCCGGGCCTCCGCTGAAAATGGACCAACGTCCAGTCGGACACTCCCGGTCAACAAATTTAAATAAATAAATAAAATTATATATATATATATATATATATATATAGAGAGAGAGAGAGAGAGAGAGAGAGATACCGTGTGTGTATATATAAACAATGTGTGTATGTATCTGTATATAATAGATACATATATATGCTCACACACACATATATATTATTAGTATAGCTCTGGTAGGACAAAGAGGGCACCTGTACTGGGTGTCGGTGGGTGCAGCTGGTAGATGCTGACTGGAGGTAGTGCAATACTGCCATTCAAACGGTGGTCACACATTTGCAGCCAGAGCTGAATTGCTTAAAGCACTTTGATTTCAGCACTTAATGTATGGAATGAATGTAGCAAGTAGTTTACTAGAATTGCTGAAAGAAGAACCATTTTTTGCTAATAATATGAAGTTGGAAAACCTTTTTTGCTCCTTGACCGTGAGGGGGAAATACTTGGGGTGGGGGGCATATTGGGAAGCTGAACTGGGCTCCAAAACAGCTAGTTAGAGCTGTGTATATGGATCTGTGTGTGTGTATTATTATATCTTGCACAAATGTAGACTTTCTGTATATTACTTAAAAAAGCTCTGACTTTATAGTGGAAAATCCCTTGTCTTAGTTTAGATAGGGTACAATGGGGAAGATTATGTAAATTCCAACAACAGCATGATGTGGAACTATCTTCTATAAATTGTGTGTAATTGTTCTGTACTTAGTATTGCATTTAATCCGTTAATGCACTGAAGCTTAATTACTGTTTACTCGAGTCTTGTGAGTGTAAATGAACATTGTGGGACAAGGAAACATTCAGTGCTGCTTTAAACATTTCAGATGAACGCTGTCTTAGAGAAGCTCTGCTACTAACACTGCTACAAACAAAACCCTCTCTTTGAGATGTAGAGTTAAGATCAGTAAATCCCACACTGTAATCTCCCTGCTAGTAAATGCTGTTTTATTTTGGGGTGGGTCGGATGTCATGATCATGATATAACCAGGATGGATAGACTAAGTTAAAAATGGTAAAGGATCAATTAAAGCACAAGGAATGAATGTGAATGTAAAAAACAATGCAGATTCTTTTGTGGGAGCTATAGGGGCATCATTCTGAGTCATTCAGAGACTTCAGTATTTAAGTATTGCAGCATACTGGAGTATAGAATTGTGTTTTACTCGCAGCCTACATAGGTTACCCAAAGGATTAAGTCTGTAGGAGGCAGATATGCCATCACCAGCAAATGGTCATTCTGCACACTGCAATATCCTTTTAATAAAATATAGTTTATTTTTAAATGAATTTTAAATATTTTAAAATCTCACGGAAATAGTTTTATGGGTAGTGGTATGTTATGCAGTGCTCTGGCATGCTGTGCATTTGCATATCAAAAATTATCTGAAAAAATGCAGTTAGCATGCCCATTTCTTAAAATTAAGTATGCGTGATTTTGCTTTCAAGTGAGTTTATTGCTGATCGATGTGTGTTTCGGATGGGGAGGGCAACATTCATCTTTCTGGCTTGTGTCTTTTTGTTGCTATTTTGCCATACTCAATGTAATGGTGTTGGGCTCAGAGTCGGTTGTGATACCAAAGTAGTTTCTTCTTTCTCAAATTTACAATTTAATTCACAGGTCACTTACAAATGTAAATGTATTAATTAATACAATCATTCATTCATTCCTTCATCCAGAGTGCTATTGTGTTTCTTCAAGTTAAGTGAATGCTGTGATTGATACCATAAGGAGCCTGTTATCACTAATCTAATTGTAGAAATGAGAGAAAATTAAAACACTTTTTATCTGAGAAGTTTTCTTGTATTAAAATCCAGCTGGAGGAACAATTCTGACTTAAGACTTAAAATGTCAAACAGATTATGGGTGTTTAAGTTATAAGTATGTTTTCTGCCGTAACTGATCACTCAGAGACCAGTTTTGAGTGCAATAATTACATTACAAGGTGGAGTGTGTGTGTGTGTGTGTGTGTGTGTGTGTGTGTGTGTGTGTGTGTGTGTGTGTGTGTGCACGTGCTGGATGCCTGTCTTTGCTGCTTAGACCTGTGAATGGCGATATAACTGATGTAACACACATCATAGCAGGTTGTTTATGTATGCAGTTTAATTTCTTTATGGCAGGTTTCATAAATGTTCCTGTTTTCTGTGTAGTACAAAGTACCTACTTTTATTTATTTTTTAAACATTTAACTGGATAAGTAGACTGGTTAGAAGAACCTTTTTGGGTGCGACTCGTGTCTCATATGTAACTATGAAACCAACATACTTTATTCACTACTCCGTAATTTATTACAGTAGCATATGAATATATGCATCACAAAGACACTTTTATATCGTTCATTTGGGACTAGAAACAGCAACTGTCTTGTTGAAGTACCTTTCTCTGAAACTGCAATGTGTAGAAGATCCTTTCAAAGTAGGGTAGATATGATGTGGAATGCTGTTGCTGCAGAATTAGGCAGATACCATGCAAGCTAAAGGGTACACATGATGACTGACTAGGGAGTAGAATATATGATCCATTACTGACCAGTAGCAAACTCATAGGCTGAAAATAATGCTCTGCGTTTCATTATAACATACACTGAACATGTATAGTAAAGGTTTGATCAAAAAAAAAGTAGTAAAAGTTTTACAGTACTTTGTACATGAGAAAGTTTTGCATTAGGTTATCTGCAGAGGAGTTCAAAGCGGGGGTAAAGTAAAATACACAGTATGCAAAAAAGTTGTGTGTAAGAAACAATCATTCTGTTCTTATTTGGATAGATAAGAGAGGAGACAAGTGATTATGTACACGTGAGTACATCCATGTACACACCAACATTAATACATAGGTATGTGCATTTATGTGTAAATGTATTCACGTGCACATAAAGCGTAGAATGTTTAGCAGTTTCACAGTAAGGTTTGAGAGATGGACAAAATGGATTGGCAGTAGTGAGGAGAAGAAATTGAAAGGTATTGATCTGTATGTCTGAAACAGTTGCGTTTACTTTATTTTGTTAACCAAATGTGCCCAAACTGCCATTTTGACTTCAGTAAGCTTGCTGATTGTTATTGAAGGATCTTTTGCAGGAAGCCTTTGTAAAGTCTGGTCGTTGCAACTTGTAAGCAGTCTGCATTTCAGATGGAGTAGACTGTAGTTATGATCATTGGTTTATTTAGTGGGGACTGTATTTAACAGTTTGGATGTAAGTATATTAAGGAATAAGGAGTAGAGTGACACTAGCAGCAACTGGTAACCATTTTGTTCAGTGTGGTGCAGTGATGTTTCCTTACATTAGAAAGGTAGATAAACTCTTAAGTGTTTTTTTGTAGTCGGAAGGTGTGTAATATTTTGGAAGAAAATAAACGTAATAATTGGCAGGCTGTTTTGTAAACTAGGTAGTACCATATTGATGGTGATAGATCTTCCTTTGGTGGTTAACAAGTTGGATAGCTTATAGGATATTGTGAACTGTATTAGAACTTTAGGATTTGCTGTGTTTGGTGAAGTGGAAATAATGAAAAATACAGACCTAGATACTTTGTATGACAAATGAGACAATTAACTGAAGGATCTGTTGTAGGGATTGTCATTTTTAATTTTTTGGTGAATGGTAAATAGCATTACAGATTTTTAATATTTACAGTAAATTTATTAGTACTGAGTCAGTTCCAAATGGCATCTGAATTCTCCTGAAGATCTTTTTGATTTCTTCAGGATTTTTATTGGCCTTTGTGAGGACCATTCCTCTCAATCATATCAAATTCCTCTGTATTTACTGGTTTTGAGGGCAAAATTATGGGGTGCCACTAATTCCCAAGTGGCTTCTTCAGTTCCCATTTTTTTTTCAAAAATTTTTTTGTTGATCTTGCTGATGTCATCACATGAGTGATGACATCAGCATCTTGAGGCAGACTGCCAGCCTGTCTGAGACTCTGCTCACTTCACTTCAAAATTCAATCATGTTATAGATTTGGGAGTTAAAACAGGGGATGGGGCAGAAGCCGCAGTGGTACAGCGGTAGCGTTGTTGCCTCACAGCAAGAGGTTCTCCTGTTCGATTCATGGCTGGAGTGCCTTCTGTGTGGAGTCTGCATGGCCTCCGAAAGACATGCATAAATGGGCGTGCCTTCGCTGAAGGTTGGGCGTCGGGCTGGCAACTCGGCGCCATAAAAATTCTACTGCCAATCATTAGCGGACCGGAGTTCCACTGTGGCGACCCCTAACTGGGAAAAGCCGAAAAGATAAACAAGCAGGGGACGAGGCAGCACAGCAAACAAGCAGCAGCAGTTAGAGAAGCTGTCTTGTTTATGGTTTCTGATCCTGGATCCTTGAAGTTCTTCTAATTACTGGTCAGCAGCAGAGTCTGGGACTGGTCCACCCAGCGTCCACAGTCCCATGATAAGAAAATTTACTTTCTCCGGTTTGACCTCCTCTGGCTCCAGGTAAGTAAAGAATTAAAAAAAAAAATGTAAACCTGTCCGTCAACAGTCCATGTCTGTGCTTATCTTTTGACTACGATACAAGGTGAGCTCAAGAGCATTTGTGTCCTGCAAAAACAAACTCAAAATGTCAAATGTCCTTCAATTTTACATGTTTTCTAATGTGTCTCTAGCACTTTTGTTGACATTCTTTCTGACTTAAGTATAAGCTTCAAACTCAATGTAACGTTGCAGCTGCATATTTGTTGCATTGGTTACTCCTGTATCTTTATTGCATGAATGTGGACCTCATGTTTATTTACATTTTGCTATTTTCCGTGTACGCTGTGTATACTTTTTGCGATGCCTTTCACTTGTCATTCTAGGAATGAGCCTGCCACGTGGTAAATGGACCCATGAAATCAGTGCTGTTACTGTAATACTGCGGTTAACAAATTAAAATACTTAAATGAACTGTGAAGATGTGCCGCTTAAACCACAACTGTGCCAGTATTGAAAAGTATCAACAAGAAATAGTGCCGTCACACCAAAGCAATAAGGAAACATTCTTGCAAGAAACCGAATGCATAACAGTAGCGCCAGCCTCCAGTCTCTTTCTCTGCCATAACTGTTGCAGTTCTCTGATCAGTATGCATACTTGTTTTATTAATGTGTTATGCGCATGTTCTGAATTTTTGTAGTAGCATGTGGTAGGGTTGGTAATCAAACTGCTGAAGTACTGACTGCATTTTGCTAGGCTGTCGATTCCAGGTGAAAGTGTACTGGATCAGAAAAGTAGGCAGCTACTAGAAACGTGTAAACCCATACGTTTATGGTATACAGAGTAACAGAACATAGCAGGTTTAAATCGCTGCATGGCACGTTCTTATGTGCGAGTGCCTTTTTTGTGTTTATTTTGTAGTACCATTTAGTGGCTTGCCCCCCTGCTTATGTTTGGTGGAATGTCGTCTGGTTTGTGTTCACTATAGTCAGTATATGTATCCTGTCTTTTGGGATTCAGGATTTAGAGTTTTTAGGATTTTGGGCTTCCAGATTATGAAGTTTGCTGAAATTCAGGATTGTGATATTTCAGGATTCTGAAGTGAAACCATATATACGTATGTACATACATACATATATATATATATATATATATATATATATATATATATTTATTTTATTTATTTATTTTACATTTGTTGACCGGGCTAGTCTAGCTGGATACATGTCCATTTTCAGTAGAGGCCCGGGGAGAAAAGCTCCAGAAGAAAAGAAGGTACATAATAAACAGCACAAGTAAATATTATTAACATAGGCATATAAAGAAAAACAATTGGTTTTACATATTGTTTAAAACAGGTACATCACTTATGTAGATAGTCTGAATTTTTGTAGTAGCATGTGGTAGGGTTGGTAATCAAACTGCTTAAGTACTGACTGCATTTTGCTAGGCTGTCAATTCCAGGTGAAAGTGTACTGGATCAGAAAAGTAGGCAGCTACTAGAAACGTGTAAACCCATACGTTATATGTGTGTATATATATATATATGTATATATATATATATATATATATATATATATATATATATATATATATATACACACACGCACACACAGATGTATATTTATATATACACACCTGTGTGTGTGTGTGTGTGTGTGTGTGTGTATATATATATATATATATATATATATATGTGTGTGTGTAATTTTTTTTTTATACTTTTGGTTTAGATACTTTTGATATCACATTGTAAGTAGCTCCAGTGTGTTGTGGTTGTTTGCATTGGTACATGGACTGTATCTTTTTGGAGGATTTGAGTGAGCATGGTTGGGGTGACTACTTCATTGTTCCATTGCTCTTTCAACATTTGTTGCCGCTTGTAGCGTGGCTCCTAGCCCAAGCGTTTTATGACGTGAACATGCTTATTGTACTAAAATGTTGAAATTATAGCAAAAACATTCAGGAGTCAGGGCATAAAACTCAATAGCCACATTTTGCTGGTAAACGTTCCAGCAATCATTGATATTCTACAAAGTATAGCTTGGGTCAGCGGTTCTAGGGGTATAGTACTTTGGTCATACACATCTGCTGAAAAGCGATTGGAATTTCTGGTACCATTTTTTAGTAGTTTCTGCTCCCAACACAGCATCTGTGTTTGGAGTAAGTTTCCATAAGGTCTTATTTGAGTAGAATTGGTTATGTTTTGGATTGTAAAGTAAGGAAGCTAGTAGTATATTGCGTTATTTGTTTTGATATTCTGAGGTACCTTTGATGTTCATGTTTCACTGTTGCAGTCATCACATTTGGGTTATCTGCCTGCAGGTAGCCCTCAGCCGGCCTGAGTGCCAGAGTCTTTGGATTTCTGTGTCTGATCTCCCAACACAGCATCTGTATTTGGAGTAAGTTTCCGTAAGGTCTTATTTGTGTAGAATTGGTTATGTTTTGGATTGTAAAGTAAGGAAGCTAGTAGTATATTGCATTATTTGTTTTGATATTCTGAGGTGCCCTTGTTTTGTTTACCGAGCATTATGTATACATTTAAGTTGGATTTGTCTTTAGTTATTCAGAAAGATGAAGTAGATATTATCTTTCTTGGGTGTAGTTATTTTCGAGAATGATTTGGGGCTGTTGTATTTTTTGAAAGCTAGACTGAATCTTCTCAGCACTGGCAAACTAGTTGAGTTTGTCTTGTTTTCAGTTATTCTGTTGAATCAAAACTGAAGTCAGACTTCATCTTAGTCTGAAATTATTTGATTTTAGATAATGATAGTTTTAGAACTGATAATAACATCTTGCATGACAGATTTTAAATATTGCTCCTGTAAACTCATATTTGCTAGATTAACAGGTTTTGCATTATTGTGTTTTTTCTGATGGATATGAAGTCTGAAATTCACGTGTCTACCATTATTATTTAATGACTTCAGTCTTCATGTTAGTATCTCACAATTCCATTGGAGTGGGTGGGGTTATGTGATTGTGCATGTAAATGTTATGCTAATCAGCACCCTGATTTTTGGCCAGTTGAGCCTACTTTTTATTTTTTATTTATTTATTTTACATTTGTTTACCGGGATAGTCCGACTGGACACATGTCCATTTTCAGCGGAGGCCCGAGGAGAAAAGCTCCAACATAAAGTAGTATATATAACATTTATACAGAATGGTATTTATACAAGAAGAGATTTTATACAGAATGGCATTTGTACAGGAGGAACGTTATTTGTACAAGTAAAAGAGAACTAATTACATAACAGTTGTGTATGATGCATTATTTACACATAAATAGGCAAGTATTTACACAATAAGGCATTTGAATAGAAGAGGGATGATAGAGGAAAGTCGCAGTTTTGGTTTGTAGGAGAGAGATTAGTTAGGAGAGTAGGGTTTCACTTCAGTATGCAGTTTACCTGTTTGCATTTCAGTGAGTTGTATATTAAGGGACATTCAAGATTGTTAGTAGTGACAGATCCAAATTAGACTTGATTGGGAAAGATGTAGCAGTAGTCACTAGTTACACTGAGAGAAGTGATTTAGTCTGGGGTATTACAAGGACATAGCCATGAGTGAGTTTTTAACTTTGATTTAAATTGAGAGGGAAGAGGGGGTTGGAAAAGATATTTCATAAGGTAGTGAATTCCACACTCTGCCTACATAGTTAGTGAATAAGGATTCTCCAGCTTCGTCTTTGGCTGTATTGATTTTAATAAGTGGTTTGTTGGTGGAGCGTTAAGGTCTGGCAGTGGAATGAGGTAGCAGAATGTTTTGGAGTGAGGGTATTTTTCTCTTTGTTGTATAACTTATGGGCCATGATTAGTTATTCTAGAACAAGAGATGTGGGAGTTCAAGCCATTTGAGCTTTTTAAGAGGGATACAGTGGTGAGCTTTCAATGGGGAATTGGTGGCATATCTAGCAATTTTATTGTAGCAGGTTTCCAGCTTCACCAATTTTTACTTAGGTTGGTGAGTATGGGAGATGCATATAGTAATGTAGATTAGATAATAAGTGAGTTTGGGCAATTTTGGCTTTGTCATTTGTAAAGTATTGCTTGTTCCTGTATAACGTTCCAAGTTTTTTATGTACTTTTTTATTGTTTGGGATATGTGGGCATCAAATCTCATTTTGCAGTCCATTTCAACTCCTAGCAGCTTGGTATGAGGTGAGGGAGAAATGCTTGTGCTGTCTAATGAGGTTATGTTAAAGGAGCAGAGAGCTACATTTATTCATAGGTAGGTGCTAGGCTATCGGCCCAAGGGCCTACGTAAGCCTAGCCAGCAAGGTACCATAGCTTACGCCACCCAAGAAAGAGCAGAGAGCTACATTTATTCATAGGTAGGTGCTAGGCTATCGGCCCAAGGGCCTACGTAAGCCTAGCCAGCAAGGTACCATAGCTTACGCCACCCAAGAAAGTTATTTTCCTGTGCCACTGTCCAGCAGAGACACAGAAGTGTTCCCCGGGGTGTATTTCCCATTTCCCATCCACTCATCAAGATTTTTCTTGAAGAGTGCTAATAAAGAACTTTGCTTGACATAGATGGGTAGCTTGTTCCAGAGTATAGGAAGTCTCTGGGACAGGAATCTATCCCTCCAGCGTGTCCTGTTTATTGTGGTGACAAGGTTTAGGTCCCCAGAGCATGTAGCTTGGAGGGATTGGGATTTCTTTAGGTGTAGCATGTCCAACAGCTCTGGGTTTGACATAGCTTTATATGTTAGGCAGAGATCACCTCGGAGTAGGCAATATGCTACGGAGTAAAGCTGGAGTTTTTTTAGGCAGTCAGTGTAGGGCATTTGTTTGAGGCCAGTAATCCTCTTTGTGAGGTACTTCTGTGGCCTTTCCAGCTGCTGCAGATGTCTTGTGAGGTACATTCCAAAAGGGGCGTTGTACTCTATAATGAGTCTGAGTGACCAGTAGAGGGGAACAATGACCACTTTTTTTCCTGGATGAGAACCCTTTTATGATGAGGTGTGCCACGTAGAAGGACTTCCTGACTACTGTGGCGATGTGACTATCAAAGGAGAGACTACTGTCCACCTGGGTTCCCAGGGTCTCTTATTACGCATTTGGTGATTTGGTTGGCTGGAATAATATGTTTTTTGGGGGGTTTTAGAATGAACTGCAAATTGGTTAGCCGTCTTTTTACTGCTTGGAAGGATTGTTGCGTGTTTTTTTTAAGTTCTTCTATGGTAGTAGCAGCACAGATGACGGAGTCATCTGCATACTGAATGAGTGATGCTTGTAAGGTTGAGGTGTGTAGGTTATTAGTGAAGATGGAGAAGAATAATGGGGCTAAGACTGATTCTTGTGGGACTCCTAATGTTACGGGTAGGAAGGGTGATAATGTTTGTTGCCAGTGTATGGCTTGATGTTGGCTGTTTAGATAGTCACGGAACCAGGCAAGGGTAGAATGGGACAGGTTAAGGTCCGAGAGAACATTTAGGAGTTTGCTGTGTGAGACCATATCAAAGGCTTTTGAGAGATCTAAAAAGATAGAGGATACACAATTGCCATAATTTCTGTGAAGGTTGATGGTGTTGGTTAATGACAATGCGGTAGTAGTAATACTGTGATATGGTCGAAAGCCGTGCTGCATATTGACTAGTAGTTTGTTCATATGCAGGTAGTCTGATTTGCTTGTGAACAATTCTTTCACGTATTTTAGAAAGTGAAGATGGGATTGCTATTGGGGATAGAGAGGTCAGTATAAGTGTCTCCTTTATGAAGTGGTGGTATATATGAGATTTTCCAAAGGTTGGGGACTTGGTGTTCAGTTAAGGATCAATACTGGACAGGCAGTGTCATCAGCAGGTCATTTTAAAAAGTCTGCTAGTAGGTTGTCTACTGCTAGGATGGTTGGCTGTAGTTTTTAGTTTTTAAGGCATTTATTTGATCGTGTCCATTAGCACTGGTTGCATTGAGAATATGGTTTTGTTTGATGGCGTAGTTTAAGGTTGTAGAAGGGTTTTGGTTTTTGGACAGTGCTAGGATAGTCTTAGCAAAGTATGTATTGAATTGGGTGGCAGTATTGTCATTAGTATTGGTTGTAGTAGTGGTGGGTGTGCTAACTTTGCCTGGTTGGAGTATATTATTTATGGCTGTCCAGAATTTCTGGGGATTACTGCGGTATTTGCTTTGGGCTATGGAGTAGTAATTGGTTTTATCCTCTTTAATTTGTTTCTTTGACTGATTTCTGAGTTCTCGATAGGTTTGTAGTGCTAAGTGAGATTTGGTTGTGTGCCAGTGTTTCCAAGCTTTTTATCTCTTGACTGTAGTAGGGATATAGTTTTTTTAGTTAACCATGGCGTGAAGTTTGATTTAACTCTAGTGGGGGCTTGGGCATCTAGGATAGGTAGGTGGTACTAAAATAGTGAACAGCTTCTTCTAGAGGGAAATGGGTGAGTGACATCCTGCTAGTGTTTGAAATTATATATGAGGTCATTGAGGTTGAGAATTTTTTTTATTCCTTATTTGTTGGTAAATGTGTTTGATATTTTGCCTGAGTAAATAGGTTGGAAGATCATCACTAAGGCTGTCTGGTAAGCAACCCCAGTGAGTTGAAAAGGTTGTCCAATTAGCTAATATCCAGTCTAGTATTGATTGATGTTAGTGAGTTGTTGAATGATCTGGGCGAAGCCGTGTAGGCTGATAAAATTTTTGGGGGTTTGGGAAGAACCCTCAGCCCAGTCTGTTAAAATCACCCATAATTATTATTTCTTGAGGGAGGTTTTCTGATACCTAATACAGCATGTGTTCTTGTGTCTGAATATTGTCTCCTGGGGGGATATAGATGCCAATTATGATGTTCTTCATTCCACATTGCTGCAGTCCTAACTATTGGGGTAGTCCGCTGTCCAGTCGGCCCGAATACCAGAGTATATGGCTGACGTCGGTCAGGGCGCATTAGACTGACGTCAGTACGTCAGGGTACTAATGCGCATGACCCACGTCATATCCTCAGTCTTTTTTGCCGCATGGTCCGATGCAGAAGCAGTTTTGCGAGTGCAGGTTGGCGTTCTGAAATTTTCTGAAGTCGGAGTTTCAGACCGAATCAGAGTTGGCTAAGTACCCGATTGGGGAACATTTTGGTTTTTTCTTGCCTCAGTATTTAACCGGATGTCAGAAAAAGTGAATAACTGTATTTCTTGTGGGAAACAGATACCTCATAGGGATTACCATACCTTGTGTATACCTTGTTTAGGGCCTGAGCACGGCGTTGTTGGATGCCGCTCTTGTGCTAGGTTTAACAAACGCACTATTAAGAGAAGGTTAGACTGTGCCAGGTTAGTGTTTGGGAAGCGTTGCAATTATAAAATGCCGTCGGATGCTCCGGCCCGCTTCGTCAAAAGCGCAAGGACAAATCAGAAGCCTAGGGTTGATGAACCGGCAGTCCCGGACGCCGGTTCTTTAGAACTCAGTGGAGCCAGAGGTTTTGCCAGGAGTTTCTTTGGAGTCTCAGGCAGAGACTTTACTGTTACAGGATTTGCCTTCTCAGGAGGTAGGCCAGGCTGAGGGCTTCTCAGGTAACTGTTCTTCCCTCTCTTCCCAAGGTAGTTAGAGCCTCTCCTTCTGTTTCCAAAACTTCTTTGAGAGGTAGGCCAAGTTTAGCTTCAGTGGGGGCTTCTCCTAGCACTTCAGGCTCTGTGCCTAAGAAACATATGCTTAAAATGGCAGAAGATTTGATTACTATGATTAGAGGTTCTATGCCCCCTCCTGATAAGAGGCCTAGGGTGGAACCTGAGTTTGATAGTTTTGAACAGTGTTCAGAGGCTTCTGAGTCTTCTGCGGAAGATTTGCAGGAGTATCCTCCTTATTCTGATTCTGATGTGGATGATTCCACTCCTACAGCTTCTCCTCCTGAGGATTTCTCATTTTCAGAGACTCTGCATTCCATGAGGGAGCACTTTAAATGGGAAGGCCAGGATTACTCTGATTCAGGAAAAGGCTTAGGGAATTCTTGTTTTACCCCAGCATAGGCCCTTAGCTATACCTCCTGTGTTGAATGTGGTGGAAGATGTTTTTGCAGAGGCTTCCCTGAACCCTGATTCTTTGCCTCCTGCTCCTGTTAAACCTGATAGGTACTATAGGGTGCCTGAAGCTCATAAGTATCTTTTTAAGAGTCCTAGGGCAGACCCGGAAACTGTTTCTCAGGGACCTAAAGGTGTTAAGGCCTCTGTGGTTAAAAACCCTGTTCCCACTGATAAAGAGGCAAGGGCTTTGGATAGATGGGGAAAGAAAGTGTATACTTCTTCCACTTTAGCCATGAGGGCGTTGAATTGTCAGTTTCACATGCTAAAATATCAAAATTATCTCCTTTCACAACTGAAATCTAAGGTGGATGCTTTGGCGGAAGGTATTGAGTGTAAAGAGTTGCTGGATTTAGTTCATGTGTCTGAACAAGTGGGTAAGCATTCTTTGCAATGTGGTTTTGATGCTGTACAGGCCTCCTCGAGGGTGGCTGCCACTAGTTCTGTTCTTCGCAGGCATGCCTGGTTGAGGGATCAGAATTTAGCTGAGCATGTTAAGACAAGGATTTTGGATGCTCCTTTACAGTCTGATGTGTTGTTTGGTTCGCCTGTGGAAGCAGTTTTAAAGAAAATGGAGGACAAAGCTAAGTCTATGCAAACTGTTAAAGATTTTTGCAGGTGCAGCCACCAAGTTTAGTAGAAATTGGCCTACTAAGGGATGGACATATCCTGCTTATGATTCCCAGTCTAGGGGTAGGTCTAGGCGTGGTAGGGGCAGAGCTCAAGGTTCTTTTAGGCCTAGAACAGGAGTTCACCTGCTCAGACTTCTGGTGAGGGCAGGGGTCAGTCCTTTCGTAAACAGACCCAATGACCTGCCTTTTCAGCTGCCAGTAGATTCTCGTCTGGCAGCTCCTTTGGGAGGAAGACTGTCTCTTTTCAAAGAAAATTGGGATTTAATTACTCAAGACAGATGGGTGTTGGATATCATTCACCACGGTTACAGGTTTTATTTCCATACATTGCCCCTTTCAAAGGCATGCCAGGCGTTCCTCCTCCACAAAGGAAAGAGGCTCACAAGCAAATTTCTCTGTTACTCCAAATAGGGGCCATTCAGCCAGTCCCTGTATCAGAAAGGGGCCTAGGATTTTATTCTCGCCTGTTCTTAGTACCAAAGAAGGGGAACACGTGGAGACCAATTTTGGATTTATCTATCCTCAACACTTATCTGGACATTCCCAAGTTCAAGATGTTGACGTTACAACAGCTTTTACCTCTGCTGGGCAAAGATCACTGGATGGTAACTTTAGATCTCAAGGAAGCTTACCTTCATGTGCCTATAAGACTAAGTTGCAGGAAGTATCTGCGTTTTCGAGCTGGAAATTCTCATTATTAGTTCTCTGCATTGCCCTTTGGCTTATCTACTGCCCAGAGTATTCACAAAGGTTCTGGCTCCAGTGATAGCTTACTTCAGGCTAAAAGGAATTCAAATCTATCCTTACTTGGACGACTGCCTGATTCTAGCTCAAGAAAAGGAAGACCTTCTACAGCATCTGGAATATGTTATAGCAGTGCTAAGATGCCTAGGGTATTCTGTGAACGAAATAAAGTCCAGTCTAGTACCCTCTCAAGACATGTGCTTTCTGGGTGTGAGACTGAATACAGCAGCCCAGATGGCCTTTTTAACCCCGGACAAACAAAAGAGTCTATCCCTTTACTTCCATCAACTATCTCATCAGTCCGTGCTGACTGCAAGGACAGTCTTTCAAGCATTAGGGTTCATGGCATCTTGTATTCTGGTGCTTCCCAATGCCAAATTGCATATGAGGAAGCTGCAATGGTATCTCAAAATGTATGGACACAGCACTGCCAGGATTTGGACACTGTCATTCAAATAATACCTTGCCTTCAAAAAGAATTTTTGTGGTGGGCTCAGGAATGTCACCTAAACAAGGGACTCTCTGTGACCCGGCCAGAGGCGAGTCAGATTTTAACGACAGATGCCTCGGACATTGCTTGGGGAGCTCATCTAGATGGAAAGTGGATACAAGACAAGTGGCCTGCCAGACTACAGCATCTACATATCAACATGAAGGAGATGTTAGCAGTCCAGTTTGCATTAATGGCTTTCAAGGAGTTCCTTCTTCCAGGGCAGGTGTTGATTCTAACAGACAACACAACTGTCATGTGGTACATCAACAAACAATTGGGAACACATTCTTATCCTCTATGCAGGCAAGCAATGATTTTATGGGAGACTGCGCTCAGCTTGCAACTAACTCTTCAGGCAAGGTTTCTGCCGAGCACAGAACTCCTTAGCAGATGTGTTAAGCAGACAAATCATGGATCCCCACGAGTGGAAACTGGATCTTCATGTATTTCAGAAATTGACAGTGTCATGGGGAACTCCAGACATAGATCTGTTCGCTTCTCCACTAAACCACCAGCTGCCAAAGTTTTGCACAAAGGGGTTTCATCACACAGCTTGGAAAGTGGATGCTCTTTCTTTCAGTTGGAAAAATCTTCATGTGTATGCCTTTCCACCTCTGCCTCTTCTTCCAAAGGTGCTCTTAAAGGTCAGACGAGACAAGCCAAGGATGATTTTAATAGCTCCAGATTGGCCTCTGCAACACTGGTACCCACTACTAAGGAGTCTGGTAAGGAAGCCTCCATGGCCTTTACCTTTGATTCCACATCTGTTATCTCAGAAGGACGGTCATCTGCTCAATGTCAAGCTTCACTCTCTTCATCTAACAGCCTGGCATATTCTGTGTTGAAACACAGCAGGTCTCAACTTCCTCAACAAGTTTTAAATGTGATTATGGAAGCTAGAAGACCTAGTACAAGGAAAGTGTACGCAGAAAAATGGAAGAGGTTTCTCTTTTGGAGTACAGCAAAGAATTTGGAGATTTCTGAGCCTAATTTGAGTGTGGCTCTTCAATATCTTACTGAGTTATTGGACAAAGGTTTGTCCTTCTCTTCCATTAAGATTCATGCTGCAGCAATTTCAGCTCACTATGATTGTGACCCACCATTGTTTTCGCATCCTTTGTTCAAGCAGTTTCTTAGAGGGGCAAAGAATATAAGACCCCCCGTGAGCTCCTACTCCTGCTTGGGATCTCAATTTTGTGTTGGAAAAACTTACTCTACAACCTTTTGAGCCTGCGGCTACTGCTGAACTGAAATACTTGTCATGGAAGACTGCTTTTCTGTTGGCTATTACTTCTGCAAGAAGGGTGTCTGAGTTGCAGGCCCTTATGGCAGTAGAGCCTTTTGATTTTCCATAAGGATAGGGTATCATTACGTACTAATCCTTCCTTTATGCCTAAGGTGGTTTCTAGTGTGGCTTTAAACCAAACTATTCATTTGCCTACTTTTTATGCAGACCCCAAAATAAAGGGGAAAAGATTTTGCACACTTTAGATGTACACAGGCAATTGCGTTATTATTTAAGCAGGACTAAGGATTTTAGGCAGTCTCAGCAGTTGTTTGTTTCTTTTGCTTTGAGTTCAGGGCAAGCCTGTGTCAAAACAAACTATTTCTAGGTGGATTGGGTTTTGCATTGCATTTTGTTATTCCCATCATGGCAAGGAGATTCCAGCTGGGATTAGGCCTCATTCCACTAGGGCTACTGCCACTTCAACAGCATTTCTAAGGGGGTGGCAACTAAGGATATTTTGGAGGCAGCTACTTGGAGTTCAGTGCATACTTTCTCTAAGCATTATCACCTTCCTCTCTACTCTAAGTCTAGGGCTGGTTTTGCCACAGCTATTTTGCAAGGCATGTTGTCAGCTCCTGCTTCTTTATGATTTGCCAGCCTCCCTTACCTCTGCTTTGGGATTCTACCCAATAGTTAGGACTGCAGCAATGTGGAATGAAGAA